>NW_025944669.1:0-802 GCF_000764305.2 Hyalella azteca | reverse complement strand
TCACAACAACATCAGCACACTCACAACAACATCAGCACACTCACAACAACATCAGCACATTCACAACAACATCAGCACATTCACAACAACATTGGGCCACATAAGAACAGCGCCCGTGTTCACTCATCACGAGATTTTCATCGCAGCGCAACGCAGCCAAATTCGCGCCCCTCGGCGCCCGTAGCAACGCTCTATATATCATGTACACCGACCCCAACACAAGATAAATGAGTGTTGGTGATCAAATACAAATTATGAATGATCAATTATGACGGAATGATCAAATACAAATTATGTGTTTAATACACAAATTAAGCACAAATGGTGTGTTAAGGCACTGTTTGTGTTTAAGCACACCAATACCACACGATGAGCACAATAACACCAATACCAAAAGACGATGATTGTTCACGTTTGTGGAACAATATGACCGTTCAAGAATATTTCTTTGTGTTCGATAAAAAGGGCGCATATTTTGTGAAGTTTTTCGATGTTTACGATTTCTTCGAAATTTATTCGTTCCAGAAGCAATTTGTGCTTAAGCATCTGTATTTGTTCATAACGAGTTCTGAGTTTTTTTCTATTCTAATAATCGAACTTCCAGCAACGCTAAAAAAATAAAATATTATATTTATTAATATTAAAATATTTATTAATATTAAAAATAGCTTTAGACGACGCCACAAAATGCTACAGTAGCCATGGCGGTGGCGAGTGGTACCGCGTGTGGCGTGTGGTACCGCGTGTGGCGTGTGGTACCGCGTGTGGCGAGTGGTACCGCGTGTGGCGTGTGGTACCGCGT
>NW_025944668.1:0-1211 GCF_000764305.2 Hyalella azteca | reverse complement strand
AAAAATGAAGGCTGCTCAGTTGCAGCTGCAAAAGCAAGAAGAGGGAAAACAGTCTGCTTTCAATGTGAAAATAAGCCACATATATGCCCTGGTTGTTTTGAAAGAACCCACTCTCATATGTAATGTCTGATGTCTAATGCTATTATTGGTTCATGGATAATTTTCCAAAAGGTAATTTCACTAATTATGATCACTAATTTATGCAGATTATTTGTTTTATTTGAAGAATTTCCTTTTTTACCATTGAATTTTATGTTTGAGGAAGAGTCTGATTTATGGAACAAAATTTTAGTTATGTTTCGTTTGAAATTTGTATGAAACTATTGTTTTGCATAGTTATGCTAATAAATAAATAAATTACGACACTTGTTTTGATAATATATCCTTCTAGCCATCAAAAATGAGTGAAAAACAAATTTGAAAATAAATTTGTAAATGATCCACCGGTGGTACATATGGCGTTCATTGACAGCTTGTTTTGTGCCACCGGTGGTACATGTGGCGGTTAACGTGTTAAGTGTGCTACCGGTAATTTAGGCCTATATTAAATGTTGAGGAACTCCACCACCCTTAACCCTTTCGCGATCTGTTGCGAACGCATAAATCAACGTACAGAGATGGTTCTGGTACCGTTAGATGTGGCAGAATGTAAGCTTTAAAATGAGTATAAAAACCGAATAAGTCAAAATTTTCGATTTTGACCGAGACGCTCCCCTTAAATAACTCCAGGTTTTGATGCATTATAGTAGAACTCTTCTAGTTACATATGCAAATAACAAATTTTAGGAATGTGTCATAGTTTGCAAATGGGGGGCGCCACCCCCAAATGGGGTAACTTAGACCACCTAATGTCAGCCCTGATGGGGTAACATAGACCAGCTTGGAAGTTAATATAAAATTACCATATATAACATATTTTATGTTTGACAGCCTATTTATATTTTTTCTTTAGGTTTCAGACTCTACAGAGTCTTATATATGGTAATTTAACTTAATTTCCAGGCCGGTCTATGTTAACCCTGTCAGGGCTGCCATTAGGAGGTCAGAGTTCTCCCGTTTGGGGGAACTTAGACCACCTGGGGGGTGGGACCCCCCATTTGCAAACTATGACACTTTCCTCAAGTTTGTCATTTGCATGTAACTAGAAGAGTTCTACTACAATGCACCAAAACCTGGAGTTATTTGGAGTTATTTTACCAAAAAATATAATT
>NW_025944667.1:47012-63509 GCF_000764305.2 Hyalella azteca | reverse complement strand
AAGTTTCATTCAAGATGTCGTGCGCTACGTGTGATCGGTATTATTGCAAAAAATCGGTTTTCCGATGCCGACCGCCAAAAATGGATTTCAGATTCGTAATCTACACCCCAAAAAACATATAATTAAAAAAAAAACACCCTTTTTTTTTGGATGTAGTTAATCTGCAATAATACCATCCTGTGGGGCCGTGGGCAGTCTGTGGGTGTGGGACCTAGGTAGGTACTAGGTAGAAAAATCATTGACCCCTCCCTACTAAGTAGTACCAAGTAGTAAGTACTATCCTGAGAGTCTGAGAGAATGAGACCCAACTCCAAGTCCTGAGGAGAGGAACCAGCTGCTGGAAGAGGGCAACAAAACTCTCATTTTCCACTCCATGAAACTAATGTGATTACTAATGAGACTATTTTTCATTCACAGCCCAGCTCAGCTGTAAGTGGCAGGATCATCATTCATCATGTCATCATGATCATTGCTGTTATGCTGTAGACTACCTAAAACAGTAAAACGTTCCGTACCAAACCTTCCAAGATATAAGTAATGCCAAGTAGGTAATTACAAATTGCTTAATAATATAATAAATTCATTGAAAAATCAGCATCACATTTAAGTAAATAATCGCCGCTAAATCGCGCTAAACATGATATCACACATCCGTCCGATAATTATCTGCCTGAATTTCCGGTCTAGAACTCGCTCTACGACAGCGACAACACCCTCGACGCTCAACATCGCGCGTACAGTGATGCAATCAGGTAGCTCACAGCCTCGTCTGTGAATTTATTCGGACCGACCATCGATCTTATCACGTATATTGCAGACAAACTCCAACTATCAAGACAAATAACTTCTCATAAGACCATGTTGACGATAACGGTATTCTCACACGTTAGTTGCTCGATCATATAAAACGCCTTCGCATGACTAATTCTACTGATTCTCGTTAGGGCTGCGCTATCGCTGCTATGACGTATATACGCGTTATGAACTTGTAACAACGCTGCTATATCAAGGTTTCGCCTGACACCTACTTACAAAACCGATTAATGTTCCACAGGAAACTCCCTGAATGATCCTCTATGCATGAATGCATGAACGCAGATAATATAATTCTGAAGTAAATTTTCTTTTCCGCCTTTCATACTCGTTACAACACTTCTCTCTAACTTCATTTCTTGTTGATTATCTGCTACAAATCTTATAATCGATATTTAACACATTTCTACCCATGTGCTATAATAATAGCACTTTCAGCGTTTAGTAGGCCTGCCGCCGATTCTCAACATCGCAGAACATTAACAGCATTTTGCGGTCTCAAACTCGCTGCTACAATTCTGCTTTGCTTAACCGCCAGTCATCCTCGTCGATTCTGAAACCGATTCGCTGAACCATGAACTGGCGCACAGAGCTGGGATCGAACCCGCACTTCTCTGCTTCACTCATGGTACCACTGTAACCACTGGGTGTGTTCTAACCTTCGCTTCTACCTCTTCAATCGATTTAAATTTTGCACACTTGCGTAGGTAATGTTCCAGACAGCGGACGACCTAATATTCTAAAGAAGCAGATTGCACTTTCCTCAGCATATTTATTATAAAAATGGGAAATAAAATACTTCAAAGTTTCTCGATATATTCTAACCTGAGAATGCGGCCACTTGGCATATTTCGTGGAAACTGCGAACAATGACAAGATTCATAACGTAATTCATCAAATCTCAAGTAAAGTTTGTCTTTCATCTTACCGAGGTTCAAGCTTCATTGACTAGATGTCACTGGAGTGCATGGTGTAAAACGGCAAAACTTGTCAATGCCATCACGTCCAACTATATTCACACATAACTATACAGATGTATATCTTATTCCGGCATTTTGCGATAGCCTTCATCGAATATGAAAAATGAAATGCACAATCAGGTTCAGAACTTCCGAAGTCTATCAAAAATACTGTCATGTCCAAGAAAAATGTTTTCCCA
Source organism: Hyalella azteca (assembly GCF_000764305.2). NCBI lineage: Eukaryota > Metazoa > Arthropoda > Malacostraca > Amphipoda > Hyalellidae > Hyalella > Hyalella azteca. Next base: position 61,537 of record NW_025944667.1, on the reverse strand, counting down.
AGGTTTTTCTTCAATAGAATTTCTTTAATAATTTACTATTTATTCAAACTACATAAGCATGTCAGTATGCGGACCAAAATTTAAGCGACACCCGAATTGAATATTTTAAGCTTCCCTGTACTGCACAATATATGAAAATTTACAATTATTGACTTTATTCCGGAACATCAACTAAATAGGATATATTCGAACTGGAGACGTTGCTTTTAAACTGCTAGATTGTAGTGATCTTCTTGATTGAACCTTTTCCTAACTGCCAAGTGCGAAGCGAACTTTTCATATTTATGACGCTGGTAAAAATTTATGCAGCGTAAATGACCGATTTAAATGTCTTGATCGGAGGTCAGTGTGCATCCAATTCAGACTTGGTTGCAGACACAATTTCTATCATAAACCACGTCTTTACAATGACACGAGAAAATAGTCAAGAAAGCGGTTTCAGTCTAGCTCTGAACTCTCTTGACTTCTAAGATAAATGAAAAAGAACAGCATTTTATGTTTATACTCGTAATTTTTACTTAATATAATTTTTTTCTTGCAATTGTTGACTTCAAATATAACAAATACCGACGAATATTCATAATTACCTATTTCAACAATTATCTTGGCCAATGCTGACGTTAGAAATACTGTCACGACTGATAAGATACTAAATCATGTATGTCACTGAACAGATAACAGTGATCGTTTGAAATTTCTAGAACAAACGAGATGTGGGTAGTGGCCGTGCCAAAACGCTGCCAGCAAATGGTGCACGATAAAAACAGCGAAATACGTAGTTATTATGCCCTTGGGAGCGCAGCCGTGCACCACCAATTTTGTGCACCAATAATCCCTGAATCGAACGCCTTGGATCGCTTCGGACATCTACCAACCAGCCGTGAACCACTCGTCTTTGTCTTCCTCCGGCCTCGCATAGAACTTGCCGTGCACCACCAGGCCGCGGATCGAATCTGACTTCCGGGCATCGTTAAATTACGTAATTTTACGTTCACCGCATTAGAGGTTAGGTTTCAGATAGCATAATTCTGTTCCAAAAGTTATCGTTCTGCGACAAGTGGCCGTTCGACCGAGGGGCTGGTTCGACCCACGGTCTAGATACGGAAGGCTTGAAGTGTTGAAGGTTACGTTCCGGAAGGCAGAAATCATGATAGTCCATTACATCCAGGGCAGTGGTAGTCTTCGGCAGGCGACCCATGCCCTTAAGTGCCTGCCGTGCTTGTAAAACCAAAGACCCTGTGTGTCGGTTCGACATGCGAGACATTGCTTAGATTCGGCGGGGTCTCATCAGCAAAAAAATCAGCTCAATAAATTCGTCTCAAAACTTAACGTCACACGTGGAAGCCACGTTACCAAGGCTGCAAGGATCACGGAGAACAACCAAACCTGAAAATGTAAATATACCTCAACACCACAATAAAATGCTAAAAGAAATGAACCAAGTTTCAGTTAGTCAGTTAGGAATTGGCTTCATATGTCGTCAGACGGCTTTTCCAGTAATACATCATGTAAGACCATTATTAGAAAACAATCTAACGCTTAAGCTCTTCACTCTACTCGCGGGTAATGATGATGCAATGACAATTCACTGGTAAATACTTCAGTTTTACAGAGACAGCAAGATTCAACACAGACTAGCAGGCCCACCACTTACCGAGATTTCGATAGGAGACGTATCGTACATATTTTATAGAGCATTATAAAATGAAGAGCGTTACAGAACCATTTAGAAACGAATGTTCTTTTCATGTTTAATTAACCTGAAATAATTCTCATTATAACTGAAAACAAGTAAAAAATTGACTAGGTTAGATAAAAAAAAAAGAAACAACCAGAAATATGACTTACTATGCGAAATTAGATGGATGGCGGCAACAGAATAACACATGAGTGACGCGACATCTGTAACGGTTAAAAATGAATGAAATAAAAAAAATGAAAGAACTTGTAATAACAAGCGTAGATGAAATTTCAGCATGGAAAGCAGCCAACAATTAATTTTCATTAAAGAGTCAATCGGTAATTCTTTTCATCAGAAAATCAACATTTAAAAATATATGAAAATTATTTTACAAAAAAATCCTTTCCTTACCTCGACAACAGCCAGTTTGAGAAACTACTGCCTTAGCACCCTGAAAAGTGGGCAGCTTGTGAGTGAAGCAAATCATAATGCGACAAGCGAGCTCAAAATGAAGTATCAGACTAATATGCAGCCAGTTTTTCTTTTCATCGAGTGTCAATCGGTAATTCTATTCATCATCAAGACTTTCCACATTACCCGAATCTACTTCTAGTTTTAAGGAAACAACTTGACATCATGTTTAAATTGGGTCAAATTATTATTCATGTAACTGACGTTAAGGTTTAACTCTAGGAACTAATAATAAAAGGACCGCCATAAACCAGATCAGATCACACAGCTCAATTTAGATTGAGACATTCATACACTCACGGTTAGTGTGAATAGAGCTGAGAAATCGACATCGTTTGGCACTCCCGATATCCTGCAAAATGCGTATAAAATGAGTGAAGGATCTAGCACCATTAATTATGGAATGGCAACGAAAACTCCGAGTTCAGGTGATAGCAGCTTCATATATCGTCAGCCGGATCTTCCATAAAAGGTGTCATCATATTATCAAAGCGTCGTTTCCTTCACCCATTTCATAATATCAACAATGAGTTTTGACGATGGCGCGTTCGTAATATATCATTACCTCAATATCGCAAATATAGAAGACGACACTCGGCATCAAGCGGCTCGATCTTGACTCCTGTAGTAAAGGACAGAAACTGTTGAAAAAATAATTGCATCAATGATTTTTTGCTCGCGACGCGCGCAGATATCATCAGAACAATAACGCAGAAATAAGTTTGCATCACGGAATCTCAACCCGTAATTCAAATCATCACAGAAAAACCGAACGCATGAAATTTGCAAAATCTAAATGAAAATGTAAAATACGTCATTACTCACCAAACAAGTAGGAAATTTAAAGCCACTTTACACAGGCAATCGAAAGGATTCTTCTGCTATCACACCAAGCAGAGGCATTCCAGATATTGGGCCTGGAAAATCTGCAGAGTAATAATAATTTAAAATTGTGTCAACACCGAACTAATTTCAAGCATTAAAAAGTGAACATCAGCCAATAAATTAGTTTCATACCTGATCAAATGATTGACAGATAAAATAATCATCATTTATATAAATACTGTACACTTAAATTAGATAATAATTAATCCCAAACATACCTCATTGGTCTTTCTCTGTGCGACTGGCGGATTTCGTGTATGAGCTGCATCTGCAAAATTATATTCTAGTAGAATAAATCGTTGTCGAAGTATGGACGTTTGATCAAAGTGCAGTACCCCAATTGATATTTCAGGTATTGAAATTTCACTCACACCTATGATACCGTTCAACGCTGATGGCAGTAAAACTATCTAACAAGTAATCTTCAGAGACAAAATCGCGCCTATGAAATATATTAGCTGCCATCTATCGCGAATCACGCATATGCATCACAGTAACCTAATCGGTGATCCGTATCATGAATACCAGTACAGCTTGACGCGATTATTTGGACCAAACCATTTTGATATATCCATAGGAGGTGATAGTATTTCTCTAAACAGTAAAAAAAGGACCTTTAGGTTGAAATTGTTCAAGTTGTTAATAACAACGACGGGCTTTGCATCAAAACGGCAATTAGAAGTGAAGAGAGATGCTGCAGCTTCGATATAATAAAATTACTCACGTTTAGCAAGAAGATGGAGTAAAACGAGGCGACCCACATTCGATTCTGCATATAATCCTGCAAGACAATTGAGGAATGAAAGATTCTGCATACATAAGCAAAGATTAACTAACAACTGCATCAGGATCAGACGAAATCAGCTTCATATATCGTCAGCCGGATCTTCCTATTATAGTTCACATCATTAATACTGAGTTCTCAAAAACAAGGTTTTCATTGTGAGAAAAAAATTGGTTGAAAAGTTGGAATAACTTACTGTTTAAATGCAGTAAGCACGGGAAACATCACTCCTTCAGCAGCCAGCGGCACAAACGCTATTACCGAGACGGTCGTTGGCCAACTGGAAAGAAAAAAATCGAACTAAAAGCCTGGAAAACAGCAGAGCTCGATGGAAAAAGTTACAAAATTTTCAGAACATATAGCAGCCAAAATGATTTTCATTATACGTCAATCGGTAATTCTTTTCATCACAGAATAAAATAAATCACCCATTGTCTTCTTTCAGTAAGAAACGTCAAAAATAATAACACCGCGTTCTCAACTCACCCCTCGAGGCTGAGTAGAGAGGTTTGCAGCGAGACGTGCCAGACGTTGCTTCTGTTCAGGTAAAAGAGACGTCAGTAAGGAATACGAAACAAATCCACACGATAATACAGACGAAATTTCAGAAAATATAGCAGCCAGTAATCTTTTCATTCGGAGTCAATCGGTAATTCTTATCATCATATAATTTGAAAAACTAATCAATTACACAAGTTGTAACTGATAAAGTTTGATGAGCAACAGACGCATGAACGCAAATGAAATCCGAGAATCGAGTATTTGCAAAAACGAACCTTGCACAGCAGAGGAGTGGTGGAGGCGCCATTGCTCATCCGGATCTACAGGATAAAAAGGACGCCAAGTCAGTGTCGGCTTCTAGCTCAACCCGCAGGCAAGATCAGTGCACGTGATCAGGACAATAACGCAGCAATGTTTGCATCACAGCAACTCAATCGGTAATTCGTATCATCATAAATACCAACCCTAACCTGAATAATTATGAACATAATTAAAACTATCGAGTTAACGCGAGCTGACATCCAACGTGAGGCAACCAAGTTGCGATGATAAACTGAATAGCAGCGGATATGTGCGTGCTCCGTTTCATGCGTTCACTGCATGTATGAGTACTTGTACGAGTACTTTTTTGACAGGAAATTTTCAGCGCGCATGGAAACTAAACATCATGCTTGGGAATGGGTGAAAGTATTCATTAACTGACGCTTTCAATTTAAACGATTAATACCAAATGAATTTCCACAAACTAGCGTAAAATCATACAGCTAAGAAGTTCAATTGAGTTGTTTACTTACGTTTAGTGCGAATCTAGTAGGAAAATGTTGCCATCGCTTGACATTCCCCATATCCTGCAAAACGCGTATAAATGAAGGACCTGGCATAATTATGAAATGGCAACAAAAACTTTGTGTTCGGGTGATAGTAGCTTCATAAATTGTCAGCCCAATCTTTAAGAAAAATGGTATATCATAGAGTAGTTTATTCCAGCAAGTTCATGAATAATGAAAATGCGCAGTGACGAAGATTTGCTAAGTAAAATATTACCTTAATAGCCCATTCGCAGAAACGTAACGCTGCCTTCAGCCACTTAGTGGCAACACCTGCAGAAGGGGATGGAAGCTTGTTTAAACAATGACAAAGACTTGTTGCTGGCGGTGCAAGCAAATATTATCAGGACAATAACGCAGAAATAAATTGCCATCACAGAAACTCAACAGGTAATTTTTATCATCAGAGAAAGACAACACTGCAAATTCTGCAAAATATGTAGTTAAAATATAAAAGCAAAATGCGTAATTACTCACCAAACAAGTAAAAAATTTAAAGCCACTTTACATAACCACTCGATAGGATTCTTCTGCTATCACATCGAAAGTTGACTTGAATTGGGTCAGGTAAATCTGCAGAAAGTAATAATAAATTCAAATAGAGTCAAAAAATAACCAATTTCAAGCATTAAAAAATGAACATCAGCCAACAAATTTGTTTCATGCCTGATCAAATGATTGACAGATAAATATTCATCATTAATTTGAATACTGTACACTGTAATCAGATTGAATTATTCAAACATACCTCATTAGAGCCTTCCTCTTTGCGGTTGGTCGATTTCGGGCATGAGCTGCATCTGAAAATTTAAATTATAGTAGAATAAATCGTTGTCGAAGTATGGATATTTGATCAAGGTGCAGTATGATATTATTAGATATTTCAGGTATTGAAATTTCACTCACCTATGATGCCGTTCAACGCTGATGACAGTAAAACTAACTTAGCAAACAAGAAATCTCCCGTGACGAAATCACACAAATGGAAGATCTTGGCTGCTATCTATCGCTAATTATTCACCAACAGTCGCAATACACGACAAATTAGCATGTTTTTTTCACAGAAAAAATATAAGGAACAGTTGTTTGAAATCAAGGTAAATAAAACGCAGTTCTTCCGCCCGAGATTTATTAGGCATTTAGGCTGCAGCCTTCTTCTCTTTCTTGGCCTTGGCGCGGTCCTGGCGCTTCTGCTCAGCCTTCTTCCTGTGCTCAGCCCTGGCCTTGAGAGTGGCGTCACGTCGCTGTCTTCGAAGACGTTCACGAGAAGGCTTGGGGTCTGGCTTGGGCTTGCTCTTGCTTATCTTCCTCTTCTCCTTAGGCACGAACTCCCTCTTTTTCAGTGTACCAGCAGCAGCTCGCTTGGCCAAACGAGCCTTACGAACCTCCTTCCTCTTGTTCTTTCGCTCGAGCAACTTCTTCTTAAGCTCACGCCTCTTGACAATGGCATTCTTGTGTCGGGCGTTTTTAGCAGCCTCACGCTCCTTCTTCTGTTCAGGAGTAAGAGTCTTGCGCTTGACGTAGCCGAGGGCGACGGCGGTGTCAAGGTCCCTCCTGGCCTTGAGCTTCTGCAACATACGTGGGTACTTGTTGCGCAGGTTGCGGAACGAAGAATACACGATGTTGCTGCACCGGCGGCTGGCTTCTGCAACCTTGAATGCATTGTAGTCCGTGATTTTGGAGCGCTGTAAACAAGAATTTCATTTAGTGCTTTTAATAATTACCAAAGGAAAAGTGGCGATTTCCAGTCGTGTTATTGGCAAATGGACATTGCACCCAATATTAGGAGCTCATTACATGAAAAAAAACAAATGAAAAGAAGAATGAACAGTTATATAACTTACTCGTTCGAATTTTGCCGCACGCTTGACATAAGGCAGACGCTTGAATCTGAAGTCAATATGAGCTTTCTCCCATAGTTTCTTCAGGGTCTTAGCAGGCATCTCAAGCTTAATCTTCAGCTGTAAAAAAAGACCGAATTTCTAAGAATTAAGAGGCTGAAATTTCTAGGCACTGAAATTTATATGCACGTTAGTCGCTTGCAGTTAATAGTAGCAGTAACAAAATATATACAAGATGAGCGCGATTTCATCTATTGTTCTGTAAAATTTTCACGATTAATGTTCCTGTCACACTAACATTTCAATTGACTTAAGAGCACCGAACAATATGAGTTAGCAGATGAGAATTGAGTCAAGTAAATCTATAGTACCTCCTTGCATGATGAACGTTTCGAGAGCCAAAATATAAATGGGTTATAAGACCAAAGTCCATAGACTTCGCACCCCCGTTTCAGACACTGGAGTGTTAGCTATTAGATGACTAATTTTTCAAGCTGGTTTCATAAACTTATGAGTTGGTTTGCAAAAAAAATACCCAAACCCGAAAAAAGGCATAGTGTACACGAATTTAATTTAAAAAGAAGGTATATGTACATTATACAACACTAGTTTTATTTTAAACACCGAAAAGATGAGGATTTTTTAGAAAACAATCTATCCCTTAATGATCGGATGTCAGCACTGTGTGTGTATATATAGCATTAGATTACCTTGAACTTTGTGAGACGAGCATCCTTGAGCTTGATCTCCTGACGCACCATACCAGGGCCATCCACCAGCAGCTGAAAAATAAAAACATTTATATATCATTAATATATTAATTATATTTATATATTTTGTACCCGATGTCCGGTAATGTTACGAATTGTAATTAATTTTGTCCGGTAATTGTACGAACCATGTTAATATATATATATATATATATATATAAGGGATTGTATACCTATCAAGAGCATACCCTTTTCTAGCAAAGTAGTCCTGAACGATGTCAAAATAACAATCTGAAATTTTAGATTGGACATCGACACAATAATGGTTTGATATGTACAAAATTGCTAAAATATTATCACGAGTACAGCATCATACCTTTTATCAGTTCATTGCAGGACAAATCCAACACTAATTTCAAAAGTCCCAACTTTTTCAATTTGATTGACTTAATTCTTCTGATATTGCATACATAAGAATTAAGATTCTGAGAATACAGACCCTGTTGCAGTCAATGATGTTCACGATGACGCCCTGGTGCCCCTTGCACTTGCCGCGGGTGATGTCAACCACCCGCCCCAGCTCCACATACTTGGTGAATAGCTGCAAAAAGGATCCTTGTGAGCAGGCAGTCAGTGCTAGGCAACAAATGGGGTTCAGACGTGCATGTAACACAGGCAATTTTTTTTCACACATATCAGTGGGGAAATAAATAGTGGGGAAATGGAGTGAACAACTTGAACCATTTCAGATAAACCATTTTGAAGATTGAACCATTTCAGTGTGGTGTTAATTTTAAGACGGTTTAAATTGGGGTGGAGCTTTATATATATTAATAATAATTAATCAATAGCAAACTACTAAGATTTGATATTAAAATCATTTTTTTAATTCAGAATTGTATCACACAGAAGAATCTTGAATCTATTATTCAGCAAGTGAGTAAACAAGAATTCCAATTGTGCAATATTGCCAGTTCTCAATTTGTTGTGCATAATTTTAGCCTAGCAATGATCAACAAGAATGCCTCCAAATTACAATAATCATTCTAGTTATGACTAAATCATACAAATTATTTGTCAACTGCATTCAATACAAAATTGAATGACTAAAATTGTATCTATAGTTTGGAATTATAAAAGTTACTCTAAGGTCATCTGTCTTGTGGTTGTCAGCAACAGTTACTACCTAGTACCAGCCATTATAGTGACAACAGAAAACATTTTCATGTAAGTTTCCTCATTCTTTACTATTTTTTATAGTTCAATAAAACTGCTACAATTGTCTTGTCTTCATTAAGGTAATCAAAGAAATTCTGTGCAAATAAAATTAGGCTATCCCTTATTGACTACATAGGAAGTGCACTCTAGCGCTTGGAGATGTAAATACACTCCCAAAAGTTCTAGGACTTGATATAATCATAAAATTAATCATGTCAAGAATGAACACTGACCCACTTATGATTACAATAAGGAAAAAAAAGTTGCTGGAGATGGCCATGTGAGAGATGCAAATTGAACAATCAAGAAGGGACCAATCAAAAACAAAGGCCCAAAATACATGTCAAGCATAAATAAAGTGTTACTGACGTGGAAGGTGAGAGTATTGCCCATAACCAACCAAAACCTTGCTAAAGCGAGATAGTAAAATACTATATACTTGGTCATGGTGGGGGACAGAATTATTGCCTCCATAAGGTGGAAAGTCAAATACAGTGGGATGTGAGATTGCTTGCATGAAATTATAATGCCGGGTGCAAATTCAAACCAAAATGAGGAATAAAAAAGTAAAAAATTCAAAAACTTGAATGGTGGATTATATATATATGTATGCAAGTTTGATGTAAGACCAGAGCATGCTTTTTATTAACAATCTTCTTGTTCGTCTTTTCAATGAGTCGAACCAAATTTCTAGCTGGAGCCAGGAGATCGAAAAGCAGGTTTCCGAATGACATTTTAATAGATTGTGACGTTTCAAAAATACCATTTTCATTATCAAGCTGGTGAAGGTTTTACAACACTTGAAATTAAATTTGGGAATGACAGAAGTACATATGAATGGTATAGTGGTTACAATTTTAGAATATTAGCTTAAAATTAATCTGAAAATAATTTCAGCATCCGGACGAATCCTGTAGTTTGGAGGTTGATAGCCGGAGACTCGCTCTTGATAATGAGGGACTCAGCTATTGCCAGTCTCGATGGGTCAGGGCACCGCATAACTATGCTGGTGCAGGCTAGTTCTTTAGAGGTCTTGTATACAGGAGAAGTTACTTGCGAAATTATAGGCCTTAGTGGGTTGTATATGTATGTATATACACAATTTTCGAAACGTTGCATTCTATTGAAATGTCATTCGGAAACCTGCTTTTTGATCTCCCGGCTCCAGCTAGAAATTTGGTTCGACTAATTGAAAAGACAAACAAGAAGATTGTTAATAAAAAGCATGCTCTGGTCTTCAATCAAACTTGCATATATATATATATATATATATATATAGAGGTGGGCAGTAGCGCGCTACATGTAGCGGCTGCTACATTCTCAGTAGCAGCGCTACATTTAAGACAATATAGCGGTAGCGCCCACTACATATTTAAGTAGCAATAAGAGGTTTAGCCGCTACAGCGCTACCGCTACATTTACAGATAAAGCCTTTAGATTCAACTTAATAGTATTAAATATTATTTAAAAACCAGCATATTATAAATTACGGAATAAAACTGCACGAAAGATTTTGGTGTAATGTTGTCAACCTCAACCTGTTACTAGTGTCAACATGTTAGTTGTTACCAATTACCACTTACAGGTATTTTTTCATGTTTCAGCTTGCTTAGTTATTTTTACAGTTATTTTTATGTTTCACCTTCTCTACATGGATGTCTACTTTAATCTACCAATCACACAAATAATCCACATGTATATACAAATAAAAGACTGATTTTTTATATGTCTATGTATATACACAAAAATATATTTCGTTCGGCTTATCGAAAAGAACAATAAGAAAATCGTAAATAAAAAGTACGCTCTGGTCTTCAACCAAACCTGTATAAATGAAGATCTTCTGCCTAACTACACTAACAAAAATATATGTGTATATTTTTAGATTGGTAGATTAAAGTACACATGCATGTAGGGAAGGTAAAACATAAAAATAAATTTCTGTTCACCAACCAATGATAGTCTAGTACATGCCTCATTATTTTAGTAGGGTATGGCATGATTGCCTCACTTAGCCTTAGGAGGAAAAGTTAGTTTGAATGAGGTGGTAAGCAAGACAGGCCTAATGAGGGTAAGCAAGACAGTAAGCAAATATCCTCAAAATAAGAATTAAATTAAGATAATTTGAAAGCTTGAATTGTGTTAGCCACGCTGTATGATGGGAATGGCTCCAAAGCAATTGGAGTTGAAAAACTGTACAAGAAATCATAAGCTTAATCAAGGAGGCATGGCTGTTGCTGTGGTGGGTACTTTGGGATGACCAAGTTAAGATAGAATATAAAATAATATGCGTTTAAAAATGACTTTTTAAAGACAACACTTCTGAACAATCCAGTGTCTTGGATGTTATACATGTACAACGAATTTCTAATTTTATTTTCAAATATTAAAAAAAAATTAAAAATTTTTTGAGATATCAAAATTTTGTAAATTTTCAAAATTATTTCTTCTGTTAATTCTTGTCTCTGACTTTATGCAATTGTGCAAAATTTCAGATCAATTGGACAGGTTAAATTATATCATATATGGATTATAAGATTTGTAGCAGAGGAAATTATTGTTTAATCTATAAAATTATTTATTCTGTCAATTGATTCATACATTGTCTCCAACTTTACGCAAGTGTGCCAAATTTCAGATCGAATGGACAGGTAGAAGTGTGTTAAATATTGATTATAAGATTTGTAGTAGACAGACAGACAGACAGACAAACAAGAAGTGAAGTGAAAGAGAAGTGTTGTAAATAAGATGCATTTAAAATTCCTTTTTAAAGAAAACATTTCAAAATAGGCCAGTGTCTCCAATGTTACACATGTACAATGAATTTCTTAATTTATTTTATATAGTAAAAAAGTATTTAAATTTTTCTTAATATATTATATATTTTTTTCAATTTAAAAAATCATTTATTCTGTTGAGTGATTAATGCACTGTCTCCAACTTTACACAAGTGTGCAAAATTTCCGATCAATTGGACAGGTAGATGTGTATTAAATATTGATTATAAGATTTGTAGCAGAAAAACAACAAGAAGCAGAAGATAAGTGTTGTAATGAGTAGATAAAGAGGTAAAAGATTTTCTAGAGGCTAGTAAAAATTTATATTTAATACAGGAGGAAAAGTGAGAAAAGAATGCATCATATCGACACAGACATCTCAATAATGAGGAATTAGATGTGTTTCAACAAACAGCAAGATGATGGGTGCAGGTAAATTGCAAGGCCATTGGAGTGTGACAATGTGGGTGTGAATGCAACATGGACAATTGCATTGCTGCTTGCAGTGAAGTGAGGCTTGAGATGAAGAAAATACACATTAGCACAAGTAAAATGGGTGAGGATATACATATTTGCTATGAAGATTGTGTATGCAACAACAAAATATGAAAGGATGCAAATGGTGATTGTATATTGCATGACAGTGGAGAGTACAGACTGAGGGCAAGAACAAAGAAAATTACGCTTCTAGTAAGAAAGTATACATAATACATATACTTGAAGATAGCCATGAGAGAACTGTGCTCATGGTGAGCTTCTTGAAAGTTCATTTTTGAGAATGATCCAGATGACCCAAATCATATAATGACCATGAGGAAAGTGAGCAGGAGCAAAAAGATGACAGCTCAACAACTGATAATATACTGGTGAAAAAGAATGCAAAAATAGTGGATGAGGCTGGTGGGCTTGACATCAGAAGTGATTATAATTTGCTTGTAGTTTTCATGCCCATGTGAAAGCGCTGACCCATAAACTAAAGAGGCAAGTCAGAGGGGCTGACTGAGACAACTTTAAGGCAAAACTTGCTAATACAGAAAGAGAAGTTACAAATGATGTAAATGCTATAATTGAACAACTTGAGTATTGTCTGAACGAGGCTGCAATGGACTTTTATGCAAGGACCAAGAGGTATAAATGCTAAAGCTGACAAGAGCATGAAAAATTGTAGAGATCTTATGTAAAAATGCAAAAAAAAAAAAAAACAGACCAAAGTAGATAACTCAAACGCCCAACTTGATATATAAGCTTTTATATGCAGTTTGGACAATTGAAAGTGTACCTGATGCATGTAAGTAAATCACTAAATCTGGGTAACCTTGATACACAATTCAGGCCACAAGAGCAAGAAAGAGCTGGAAAGCTACTGGCAAATTGCTCCTACTATTATCAGTAGCAATATTTTCCTCAAGCTATGAACAAGCATATACAAAGAGATATACGTAGTGGTGGTGTATGAGTGGGGAGAGTGAGGATCATAATGATTTCTGATGCAACAGATGAGCAGAAGATATTTCTCATGACATGTGAATGAACTTAACTGAAAGAATGAACAGAGATGAAAAGAATATTTCCTAGGCTTTACTGCTATCAATCATTAATTTTTTGTTGACAATAGGGAAAGAGTAACTATTCAAAGAGGGTAACAGTGCCGAGGTTTTCAAAAAGTTGATTTAGAGGAACCAACATATTTTGAAGTTGGAAGTTTCCCACTCTACAGAAACTATGTCCTAGAAGAATAATTTCCCATGACTAGTATTTGTTCATGCAATTATTTCCATACCTAGATAGGGGATAATTCATCTAGTAGTTATTTATGGCTTCAGAAATGGCAATAAATTTCTAGTTATGGCCCAGGTTAACAAAGTAAATATGTATTCCATATTTCCATTCCTGGGTCAGACAAATGACAATATCACCCACTGACACCCAGTCCTACCAAGTACAACTCACGGCACTATTTCATTTAGAAAGAAAAAAAGACATTTTGGCAGTGATTTAAAAAGTCGCACAAAATGATTGTTTTCTGTTAAAATTTTTGAAAATTTTTCCTGATATTTCTTGTAAGTCATTAGCAAGAGTTTGGAGATTTGACAAATATTTAAAGATCTTGGGTGAGGAGGTGAGGTGACAATTCTTAAAAAAATTAAGGGGACTGGCTACCCTCCAGACCGGCTACCCTCTAACTTCTACATTTATCATCCAATCTTGCTGAAATTTTGTATTCACACGTAAAATGTAAAATAAAAAACAATTTGCTTGTATAAATTTTTTGAAAAAATGGATAGAAAACGTGAAATTCACAGAAAACGGCTAAAAAGGGGGTACTTTAGAAAATCTATCTCCTCCTTCAAATATCATCCTGCAACATCGAGACATGTATCATTCTATTTGTAAAGACCATACCACTAGACTCTGATCACTTCTCATTTTCCCCTTAGTTTTTTTTTTATGCGCGTTTTATCCCATTTTTCCCCTTTCCCCCCCTTCTCCCCCATATAAAAAAACGAACCAGACTGAAATTCAAAAGTTATCACAGAGTCTATAGGTATGGTCTTTACGAATCGAATGGTATATGTCTCATTGCTGTAGCTTGACAACTGTAGGAGAAGATAGGTTTTCGGTGACAATAAGTTGAACTTTTCAAACTTTTCAGGACGGCGCGACAAAGTCCCGAGCGCCTCGAAATAGGCACTCAATGTAGCATGGATACCAAACTACAGGCTTCTGTAGCTTAATCCACTCAAGGATGCTAGCAGCAACTTGTAGCGCACCTCTACGTACAATGTTAGGAGGGTAACTGAGCTCAGATGCCAGATACACCAAGATATGT
>NW_025944667.1:0-46364 GCF_000764305.2 Hyalella azteca | reverse complement strand
GGTAGAGCCATGTCAACTGTCAAATTTGACACATTTTTCGATGATCTCACCACGTGGCATGCATTGTCTCTCTTTGGATCTCAATATTTTCCCGCTAGATGGCCAAGACCTAGTGTTTTTGCAGTATTTCGACACGCAAATGTATGACGTCACCATTTCAACCATCAATTTACGCATGGAACTAAAACAAAGCTTAATATAAAGGATAAACTAGAGAAGTGACGGAATTACCTACGATGTCGGAATATACCGCGTTTACCCTAGTCTCATCACAACCAATTTCCGGACAAGCTTTACTTCATCCCGATCCATCCAACGCACCAGAAACCTTACTTTTTTTTAAATAGTGTGCCAAAGACTGACAAATATACCTATTAAATGCAAGAATTACAATCTAAATGTGTCAGCAAGATCTTCTGAAGGCGTAAAATGAATCAAACGTGGCCTGGGACTGCTATGTCCAAAACAAATTACTAAGGATAAGGATACAGAAGCGTCACCAAAGATCTTGCAATATTCATCCACTCTCTGCACAGTGGTCATGTCTCACGAACTCAATTCAATTCTCATAAAAAATAAATGCTTCAAGGAACATGACTGCATCTTAATGAGTAATCTCATGAAATAAACATGAATTGAAAGCTGGTGGACAAGATTATGGAAAAGCACTGAACACTTGAAAGTTGAAGCTTGGATTTAGTTTGAACTTTGAAGGGATTGATCATTTCATTTCACTGAAATTCACTCAAAAGAAAAAAACTCAATGCTAATGGTAATTAAAGAAGAGATGCAATGATTAGTCTGAAAAAACTGTCTTAGCATTAGATACTATACTTAAAATCTATACAATGCACAAGATCCAATTAGGTAGGTAGGTATATAGCCTATAATAAATCGACATCAATGTACACAACTGATCAACAAGTAGTACCGATTCCGTAAAAATTGTAGACAAACACAACAATGATTAACAATAAACTTTTTTCATCGAGAGGCTGAAGACTCGTATGTATTATTGAACATATTCTAACATTGAAAGGCATAAAACCAATAGATTTAATACGCACCGACATCTTCCCTATCCTAAATACGAGGCGACCAAACCGTCACCATGCAAAGCCAAAAACTATAGAAGAGCGTTCAGACAGCAACACTGACGCGATCTAAATCAAAATGACAAAATTTTCACTACTTGGAAGTGAATTTATTCGAAACTAGGTTTTCACATGGTTGGTGAATAATTTCGATTTCAAAGACTAAAATGGAATTTTTCATATTTGAATAAAAAAATTTTCAAAGGGATTAACTATATGATTTCGTTTATGCTATGTTCATGGTCCAGTCTGTTCGTTAAGAACAGACTGGACAGTGTTATGCGGGACCTTGTCTACAGTGTAGACGAGCTTCCCACCTTTATTAGAGCTGATCAAAGGATCAGCAGTCAGTATGGACCAAGAAACGAGTACCAGGCACAACAGAATCGGCAACAGGCTGTGGAAGCCTAACATCTGATGCCGAGATTGCTATGCTATGCTATGCTATGCTATGCCGGGTGTAATGCGCTAAAATATGAACGCAAAATTTTTACATTAGGTTGAATTTACTTACACAAATTCTTTATTAACATTTCAACTTAAGGTATGACAAGTAATAAAAGTCACGTTCACATCTACCGTACGTAGTCATTTCTTATTCATTGCTATATATATTTGTCACTATAAAATTGTTCGGGACTTTTGTGATTACGCCACAAATTAATGGAACAAACATAAACCTAATTGAACATAAATACAGATTCCTGAATTCTCATTTTCCATTGCTGAAATTGGAATGGTGTATTGTCTTCTTTGATAGAATAGCCTGAATAGAATAGAAGTGTCGGCCCTGAAGAAATAGGCCCGTGGCCTGTTGCCGATTATTGTAATTTTCGTGACTTGATACACAAGGGATCCGGCCTTTGAAACCTGATCTCTCCAAAACTGACGATTGATTGAGATAGCTGCTGTACTCAATGTCTGTCCGTAGGTTGCTAGGCATTTCAAGACTGAACATATGATATGAATCTGCATATCTTCGTCTAAGGCGTTCGTACTCTGAGCGTCAACGATGCTATCACGGAGGCTGTTCCACATGTCGGTGACTCAAAGCGAGAAGAAATGTTGTCGCATGGATGTGTTACAAGTTACAACGTAGTTTTTTTTTTAGTTTATAGCCGTGGCCCCTGGTGTTCGTTCGGGAGCGCGGCCGTGCACCACCAATTTTGTGCACAAATTAACCTGAATCGAACGCCTTGGATCTCTCCAGACATCAACTAATCAGCCGTGAACCACTCGGCTTTGTCCTCCTGCGTCCTTGCATAAAACCTGCCGTGCACCACCAGGCCGCGGATCGAATATGACTTCCGGGCATCGCTAAATTACGTAATTTTACGTTCACCGCATCTGAGGTTAGGTTTCAGATAGCATGGTTATATTCCAGAATTTATCGTCCTTCATGTTATGTTTATATCGTCCGTTCCTAACTTGCTTCATGGGCCTAGAAGATTTCAGCTGTTGGACATATAGAATTTGATATAACTTACCTTTTTTTAATACATGAGAATAAACGTGTGCTGCTCGTGACAGATTCATGAGCTGTCTCAGGTTTCCTTTGAGTAACAACGGAACGCAAATGAAATCGCAGAGCAGTGTCAATTTGACCACAGGATACAATATTTTTAAGTTCCTATTCCATGTCAATCGATGTCAATCGAAATGCAAATGTAGAGATCTCATTGGTATCTCCCACAACTATCTGCGAGATATCTTATCACGAATATTATAGGTGCCACTCAAATGAACCTTATTCATTTCCAAAGACAATGGTTTACAACTTATTTTATTGAATATTGCGCGAGAAACTCTGGGAAATACATGAAAGTCGACATATATATTTGTTTTCAAAATTTGAAAATTGATATAGAATTGAACGAAAAGTTCCGTGATATTGGACAGATATGAAAAAATGTATTCGAAATGTAGGGAAAATACATACAAATGCATATACAATGCTTGAAACTGGATGATAGGTGAGCAGATGTATGAAAATGTAAGGAACTATATTTTTGCAAATTTTTCTGAATTGTAAGACAATGCATGTAAATTGTAAGAAAAATTAATGCATATGTGTAAATACTCCATGCAGATAAGTTAAAAAATGTGTGAAAATTTTTTGAAAAACTTAGAGGGACTAAAAATAGTGAAGGAAAATGGTTGGAGAAGGGCCGGATGATGTATACTAAAGTGCGAAAAATGTATATGAATAAATTAAACACGCATGAAAAATGTCTAGAAAAGGAATTGAGAATATTTGAAAAAGTTATGGAAAAGCACCCATTATGTGAGCAGCTAATTTATTTCGACGATCGTTACCTAGTCGATGTTGGTGCCTTGCTAGAGGAATTGACATTTGCATTTGGGTAAGGCGCAGATAGCATGGTTATGTTCCAAAATTTATCGTCCTTCGACGAGTGGCCGTTCGACCCAGGGCTGGTTCGACGCACGGCCTAGATATGATTGTCCAGAAGTGTTGAGGGCTATGTTCTGGAAGGCAGGAACCATGATGGTCCATTACATCCAGGGCAGTGGTGGTCTTCGGCAGGCGACCCGTTGGTTCTTGTTACAAATTATAGTAACCTCTGTGTGGTTAAAAATCACTTCTAGATCCAGTACAGTAATCACGTATCATTAATATGTGATGCAGTATTATGCAGTGTTAGCAGCATTATTATATTTTAATGTTCTAATAATTTTCAGCATTTGGGTACTTAAAATTTCCCATTTTGTTAATATTTAACGCTCCTGGCAACTTCGTGAGTTATGCTCTAAACACATAATTAAACAAACCCTTGAAGTAACTATACAAAATCAGCCCGGCGTTATCAGAGTTAAATTCTACATACAATTTGAAAATCCCACTATTCCAAATCCTTTCAACCAAAACCCAGTAAATAAGTTTGAACACGCCGTACATCAATTAAGGAAAGACCGGGCAGCTTATTTGCCGATTTGTTTTTGTGTGCGTTTAAAGACCGGCGCCTAATTCAGGGTCCGCCAAAAAAACTCCCTGATTTTAATAGGCTTTTGTAAAAATCATACGACACATACAAAACAATTAATTTTATTTGTGAATAGTTTATTTGATGCCATTTTAAATCATTTAGTGCACTTTACTTGGTTTTGAAAATTATGTTCGATAAATGATGTCCTCCATTGTTATGACATTCACGAAGTCTTTCCCTGACGTTGCCCATAGTTCTTCGTGTAACTTCCCTTGGAATGGCTGCCACTTTCAGCCTATAATGGCATGTTTTAGTTCTTGCAAATTTCTGGGACGATGTTTGCACACTTCAGCCTTTAGATAGCCCCACAGAAAGAAATCACAAGGTAATAGGTCGGGTGACCGTGCATGGGGGCCAGGAAATGTCTCCTCTTAAAGAAACAAGACGTCCAACGAACAACTCTCTTAACATTTCCATGGACCGGCGAGCAGTGTGAGTCTTTCTGTGGGGCTACCTAAAGGTTGAAGTGTACAAACATCGTCCCAGAAATCTGCAAGAACTAAAACATGCCATTAGGCAGGAAGTGGCAGCCATTCCAAGGGAATTTATACGAAGAACTATGGGCAACTTCAGGAAAAGACTTCGTGAATGTCTTAACAGTGGGGGACATCACTTATCGAACATAATTTTCAAAACCAAGTAAAGTGTACTAAATAATATAAAATGGCATTAAATAAGCTATTCCCAAATAAAATTAATTGTTTTGTATGTGTCGTATGATTTTTGCAAAAGCCTATTAAAATCAGGGAGGTTTTTTTGGCGGACCCTGTATATATATTGGGTTAGAGGTTGTTAGAGTGCGTCCCCACGATACTTTTTGCAGCGACATATACCTAATGGGTATTATATAATGCAATTATTTAGCAATTGTTTAATGACATTGAAATATCTTCCAAATTACCGACGGAATTAGGGATAATGGCATTATCAAATCTCAAGATATGACTGTTTAGTATTTGTAACACTAAACGGTGGTTCAGATGAATCTCCTGTTTACTTGGACCTGCAACTATTGACCCTTTCGAATACTGACTGCTTAGTTTTTTCAACGACATTAACAAATTATTTATAGGGATTATTTCTGTGGTGGAATGGATACGCGTTGTGTAGACTCATCAGTGACTTCAAGAAACTTTCAAGTTCATTACGCCATGCAGATGCCAACTTGTGAGCCGCCTAAGACAAATTTGCAATCAATGACGTGAAGACGCTGTAGAAGAATCCCACTTGGATCCACAGACATCGTCGTGTCCGCAGCTGCTTTGCCACAGGTGTTCGCTCGCACCCCAACACATGTTCCTTTATCTTGCTGAGGTCCTTTGGACAGTAATTACCTTTATGCGGAACTGAGGAATACCATGTCTTGGCCATGTCAGGCGCAGAGGAACAGCATGTCATAGCCATGTCAGGCGCAGAGGTATACCATGTCTCAGCCATGTCAGGCCAGAGGTATACCTTGTCTCAGCCATGTCGAGCCATAGGTATACCATGTCTCCGCCATGTCAGGCGCAGAGGAACAGCATGTCTTAGCCATGTCTTAGCCATATCAGGCGCAGAGGAACAGCATGTCTTAGCCATGTCAGGCGCAGAGGAACAACATGTCTTAGCCATGTCAGGCCAGAAGAGCACCATGTCTCAGCCATGTCAGGCGCAGAGGAACAGCATGTCTTAGCCATGTCAGGCCAGAGGAGCACCATGTCTCAGCCATGTCAGGCGCAGAGGAACATTTTAATGTCTATCTACGTGTGTGAACTGAATATTCTGTAAAAATCTCCAGAAATAAGCGTTTAAAGGCGAATATTGTATGCCGAATTAATCAGCAATGTCAACAATGTTGCTTAAAACTCTTAACAATAAATTTGGGAGCTGATATTGCAATACATTCCGAAAATTGTAATTAAAATTGCGATAAGAATAATGTAATATAGTGCTTTCACACCCTCGAGAGTAATTTTAGGAGTTCTTCTTTAGTATACGGCGATGTACATTGCGACGCGACTTTTCATTTTAACCATGAAGTGCGGTGAAGTTGAGTCATTTAAGTAAAGTCTTTTTAAATTTTTGCCCTTATTTGCACTCGCACAGTCTTATCGTGTGCCTAAATGATAATATGAAGGTGAGATTCAAGACTACAAATCAAATTCAATGAGAAGCGACATAGTAACAACAAATTAAAGGTGGGCGAGTTGGAATTACAACGACAAGATTTGTTTCTTGCTACCAGCATGCTAATGGTAGGAACAGAAATATTTTCTTTTTGTTGGGCATTCAAAACCTGATTAAACTTTCTCGAACAGTCTCGTGTGCTATTCCATTAGTTCCTTCAAGCACATTTTGCGTCTTGTCGCGGTTGACAACCCTTGTTTATGCATGAACTTGTGTTGCATCTGAATCTTGTTTTGACCTGCTGGTCCATCATTCATACACTAAAATGTTTTGCTTGTGTCTTTTTACAGCGTGTATCCATAAAAATCCATATTAATTCCATGACCCAAGTGGGCTTGGTCTTAGTGAGCGAACTTGCGGCGGACCGTAACGCGTACCTGGAACGCTGGTCATCTTCGACTCGTGGCGGTAGAATGTGGGTCAATAAGTTTAGCGCATGATATTAATTTTTCCTATAATGAGGAAAAAAACTATGAGACTTAGTAGATAATTCCTTCTTTCATCGCTAAGCGCGTTTCTTTCATCGCTTTTATAATTGCGCATATTCATTTTCGAATATGTTTTGAAAAAAATTTGAGGAAATTTGTGTGATTTATTATAGAAAATATTGCAGATAAGCCCCATCAAATAGCATAAGAGCGTGAGTGAAATGTTTTTGTATGGGTATTGGTGTAGAATTATCAGGGATGCGCACACCTCACATGGTTTCACCGCTATAATGTCTTTAGGGTCTTGCTATTCGTTTTTGCCGCTGCAGACTCTCAGGCACTTCCAATTGTACATAGAATTCGAAAATTTCCATCTCAAGTTTTGTTGAAAGGTTCGACTGAAAATTATTAGGATAATAGTAATTAGGTCAATAAACTTGTTGTTTCGAAAAGCCGTCTCAACAAGAAGAAAAAAATGATTTAGGGAGTTGTTATTGAGTGCCGCTGGCTCTCGGATGTGTCATCTTATAGAACTGTTTCCATCAGTCCTAAGATGCTCCCCTTTCTTATTGCGAACTCAAACTAATACTCAAACTCGAAAAATAAATTATGAAATTCAAGCATATGAAGTGTTGCAACCATTTTACATCATTCATCAATAGACGAAATTTCTCATGCATATTCAATTCGTTGCATCATCAGTTGCTTGTGGTTCACACAATCCACCGTTAAATAAACTAGTTCTAGGCAAGCTCTTCTGGTTGCACTACGCCCTGGATCTACGGAACTTCTGAGCACAGAACAGTTCAGTGCTCTCAGTTCTTAGCAGTCAAGAATAACTTTATATTACCGTAAATAGTCGAATGCAAATTAGTTTTAGTTTATCCCATTTATTGCAGCAACGAGTACCCAGCGCACACTATACGCCTATTGCTGTATACCGTAGCTCGTGTATACAGCAGATTTATTTAAGTCAAAACTTGCTTCAATGGACGCAGTATTCAGTAAGGAAATAATTATAGCTGCGGTATGCTTTATTATTTTTCTGTCCAAAAGATCTACTTTCTATACTATATTTACGAAGCTACTCAGCTCCATCCTCTGAATACACAGCTGTCCTGCAACGTTATTCTCATACTCAAAACTAAGCTACGCTACTTAGTTACACTCACCATCCTCTGAATACAAAGCTGTCCTATTCCGTTCTTCCATTATTCAATATATTCAGTTACACAGAAATACTCTTCATCCACTGAGTACACAGCTGTCCTGTTCTAATCTTAGTGGCTCATTATGCTGCTATACTACACTGTATTTCTTGGTCATAATACGATCGAGTCAGCTGAGTCTGCTCAGTGCACCTGTGTTGGGAGTGGAGTTTGTACACCTGAACCAGTGGCTCTTGTCCCAGCTGAGAATGTGAAGCAACAAATAATAATACATGTTCCATGATTGTCTGAAAATTCTGTAGATTTTTATATAAAAAAATTTCACCGCGAAGCATCAAGCTGTGCGTTCCTCACGAAGTTTCAGAGATATGTAATTGAAGTAGCTGGTTAGCCGGTCGTATTTCAAGAACCTGTTGGAGAAAGACATAAGATTAACTTATCAGGTTATCCGGTGCCGCCGAGGAAGATATAAGTGATAAATATATAATTTACACGCCAAGTTAACCCGGTGCTCCTCCCAATGGACTTGCTACTTAACCACTTACGCTAATCTGGTGTTAATTGATCAGCATCTGACCCTCTTGTTCTTTATTGAGATGATTGTAGTGTTGAAGAAGAGACACAAAAGTTGACATGTTCGATCACCCGTATTATCTTGATAAAATTGTTTCTGGATTTCAAAACTGAAAGCATTGTTCGTTTGAGATTTCCTGATACGAAACCGTGAAACTCAAGACGAATGGGGGCGGCCAAGTTCACGTGTTTCTTCCTTGCGGTTCTCTCGCTGCCTCTCTTGCTACAGGTAAATTCCTGACATCATTGAGCTAAAATTTTGATAACTATTAAATGCCAAATTACAGCTGGTATATAATAGTAACCAAGTAACATTTTACACACAGTTCATTTAGCTATGATGGGTGGCTGCGGTTGATAATATATAATATTAGTGTTAATAATATAAGTTAAATTTGTGATATATGCTATTTTGATTATGTTTAATATTTAAAGTTTTTAGCGGGAATCACCGTACCATATCTTGGCATTTCGGTAGATTTTTTTTTGATGAAAATTTTTATCGGACAAACTTGGACACACCAATCAGGGTTCAGCTGGGTGCTTAAGTTTATAATTATTTATACTTTGTTTACAAAATTTAGATTTAATTCGAAGCAATATCGGCATCGCAATCAAGGACTGTTCCTTAGTGCAAGAGTAAGATCATCTACAGAACTGAGTGATGATTGAAGAGATTGAAGGTGTCTAGTGCAAAATTTTCATATTTCCAGATGTATCAAGTGAAACGCATGATCCTTACTCAGCCACACACTTCTATAAAACAAGGTGGGTTTGAAACTCGATCCTTGAATGCGGCGGCAAGAATGAAGAATTTGTCCGTAAGTATAATGACTTCCAAAGGAATTGTTGGCGACCAAAAGACAAGAGAAGCAGTGAAGGGCCAGCCAAGTCCGAAGCTTCCACTGTACCTTGATGATGAACCGAAAACTGGGGACAACATCGGACGGGAGGTGAGCGAGCGGCCTAGCACGTCAAATTTTGTAAGTGGAGAGTTATGAATTAAAAAAATTAAATTATTGTGGGCATTTATATATAAATTATGAAAGTCTACAACGAATAAAGTCAATGCCGAGAGGCTGAAAAGACTCGAGCACACATCAGTTATTGTATGCTGATGCTGGAAGTTGGCTCCAACCTCTAAGGCTAATTTCATAGTTGAATTTGATGCCCACGACTGCATTGCCTACTGGTGTGGGTGAAATAAAAGCTTCCCAGCGCCTAAAATTAGTATACAATTATTTTGTTCGACTCATATGCCGATGTCCTGCAGGAGCTTCTTAGAAGTGGAGTTCCACAGTGGGTATTCATATCCATATTATGATTTTATACGTCGAATTTAATTCAGATTAAGATGACCAAAATCTAAGAACTATAACATACATTAATACTATCACTCAATTCGCCACTGAAGGCGTTGTACGCGGAGAGGCGGGCGCGACTCGAGCGCGTCTGCCACGAGCATCGCAACCAGACGTCGTTTGGGGGCGTCGCGGCGGCTCCCAGAGCGCAGCTGCGGTGGCTCAACCGGGAACAGCTCGTAGTCTGCTTCTCGGCGAAGGTTTGTGCCGAGCGTGATTGTCGACAGATCACTATCTCCTTTTTCGAGAGAAAATTAATTTCCCTTTTCGGGAGACAGTTGCATGTATTTCATGTTGCATGTATTTCTCTGCGCTGAAAACCCCCTATTCAATATTAAAATTTTGTTCTCTTAGGTGATAATTCTATGAACTTGAAGCACCTCGAAAGCTTACTGATGACTACGACTTGCCATAAACGAGAGTGTCACATTTCTGAGTTTATCAAACACATCTAGTTATAGTATATGTTGATAACTCTGTTCAGGTACTAGTACTGAGAATTTGAGATACAATAAAACGTGATGAATGGGTTAAGTTGATGTTGATATTTGTACTCCTTTATCAGGTTGGCACGACCTCGTGGTGCCATTACCTTCTGAAACACGCCTTTCCTAACGCTTCGTACTTCAATACAAGTAACGCACAACTTCACCTGATCGCTCTACGGCAGTTGGTATCTCAGCCTCAGAGGTAAGAGAAGCAATATTGTAAACCCCTTACCAGTGTAAATCCACCTAAATGTGTCATGATTCAGTTGAATGATTTGCTGGTTGATTAGTTTGTAAATTTAATCAGTTGTGTGGCTTACCATTTGATATGGAAATGTGATACGATGACTTATTATACAGATCGAGCTATACCTATATTTATGTATCATATTTTTGTATGCATTACAAGCTGACCGGAGAGCACGAGAGCTTTGATGTCAAGCTTTCATGTACACTGACAAGTTATATTCTTTAATTCAACATTTTGATTTTAGTTGAATTTTCTTTCTTCTATACAATAAGAAATTCATCTTTCTGAAAATTGTAACAACATAAGTTGAGTCTTTTCTTCGCTGTAAGTTTCACGAATTTAACATATCCTGCAACACCCAGGCTTGATATTCTACAACAACTCGGGAGCTACACGAAGGTTGTTAACGTGCGTCACCCGTTCGCACGGCTGGTGTCTGCTTACCGCGATAAAATCGAACCTTGCAGCACCGATCCGTGAGTTTTTTGAGAGTTTCAGGTTCTTTAAGAGTCCGCACAATTCTTTCAACGATCTTTAAAGTTAATAGTAATCGAGTACTTTCGATCTCCTAAGGCCATTTACGCTCGCAGGACTTTTCCATCACATGCTAGAGGATGAACACCCGCGAACTGATCAGAACTGTTCGTTTTTCAGAAAATACTGTAGAGTTTACTCGCACTGTTTTTGTTAAAATTTATATTTATTCATTAATGATTGAAATATTATTGAATTTTAAACCAGCAAAAGCTGTCATTGACTTCGATTAACAGAGAATGCGGGAAAATGACGGCACGCGTTACAAATCATTCATGATAATCTATTTTTAAACAGAAAATGCTATGCGAATCGGAAGCGTCCTCCACTACCAACAATGCTGGATTTCAAGGATTTTGTCCAGTTTCTGATCGACAAAATCAAAGTTCCGGTCGTTGCTGACAGAAGTTCGTTCAACTCCTATGACGTTCACTGGCGTCCGTATTTCCTCAACTGCGGAGTGTGTGATCTGAGTTACAAATACATCATTAAAATGGAAACATGGAACGAGGATCTCAGGTGCGTAAAGGCTAAAACAACAGTTCTCATGTGCCAGTGAAGAAAAGTTAAAAAAAGTTATCATGTGGCAACAAACTTGCGAAATACATCAGGAAGAAGTGAACTCGAGCTGCAACTTGCACACTTCAGCTGACAATGACTGGTAATGACAATCAATAATAAATGACTTTATAGATGATTGTTACATTCGTTAGATATTGTTTATGTCAACAGGTACCTGCTGCCGAAATTCAACATCGCAGCCGGAGACGATGTGCACGGCAACGCGTTGAACTCGACCAACGCGTCATATCGATACTTCAAGGTGAGATGCAATACTCCGTGCGGTGAATACTAATGATAATATTTATTGTGGATCCTAATTCATTGTTTTATGATTCTGTTAAGAAATTCAAACAGAAAAGACAGAATTCAAACAGAAAAATTGTTGTATATTACGAGTGTTGAGATAGAAAGAGCATTGTTATACAGTAAACATCGCAATAATATGAATACATTAGGTAACACGAAAGGTTTCTGAGGTCTCAGAAACCTTACTCAAAAATTTCCAATAAAGAAAACAATATTAGAATTATTTGAAAATTCATGCCGGCTGACTACCATTTCTGTAGGTTTTACATCAAACTCGTTTTTCCATAAACTTCTAAAAAATTTTCATTTGTATTAATATTTTTTTATTACCAAATTTTTTATATATCACAATATTACGGATTTCTGTGAGCAGACGTTACCCAGGCCACTCATCCTGCAGCTCTACGAGATCTACAAGATTGACTTCGAAATGTTCGACTATTCTTTGGATGAATATCTGCAATGATGTATGATTTGGAAATCATGGATCCGTGTGATAGCTGCTCGCCATGTAATTAATATAAAGTGTACTACTTAATTAATGCGCGAAATAGTTTATTAAGTTTACAGCGGAGATTTGAGAGCAACATGATTTTATCGGTGTAAAATTTCGTCTAATTAGGAATGGCATCACGCATCATCTTCAACGAGTTTCTTCAACCTTCTCATTTAGGAAACCTTTATGTTATTTTATTGTAATTTGAGGATTTAATTGTGACAGTTTTTATTAAAGTTTTGTGCAAAATTTTAGGGAACGCAGTTCAATATTGCTTATTGTATGTTAGGTGTTTCCTGATTTTGGTTTAGGTATTATGTATTTTCGGATTTGTTAGGTCTCTGAAGTGACCTCGTGTAGACATGCTATATTTAGTTTTTCATTGCTTCTTGATCCACCACGGAGGTATATGGTAGTACTTTGGTCTGTTCATTTGTGATGATTATGTGTCAATTTAGTGGTGTTTTTTGCTTTGCGTTTTATACCGTTTTGTTAGTTAGATAAATACCTCTCCGTAATTTGCTTATTTTTACAGTTTGCAGAACTGCTCTGAATCTTGAATCCGAAGTTAGGACATGAGCTAAGTAAACACACGGTTGATATTCATGTATTTGTTTGTTTATTATTATGGTTTACCATTATTATGGTAAAATATTTATTCGAGTCGGAGCAGATACACTATAATATTGGTGTTCTTTGAGCCATCACACCGCTATATATTACTAGCCACAAAAAAACTTGACAATTCACTAGAATGGTTTGTACGACGACGACCAATTGTATTTGCTCGCAAGAATGATGTAGGAAAATAACGTTTTCTGTATTTCTGCTTCTTCGCATCAATGCTTATACGAAACAGTGTTGAAATAATTCAAATTATTTTTAAAGATTATTACCATTTGTTGTTCAGGGCGGCTCAGTGGTGACAGCTCAAAGCACCAAGGCTGGAGCTGTGAGCTAGGGTTCGATCCCAGCTACCTGCTACAGTTCTGGGCCTTTCAAAAAAAGTTAAGAGATCGTAAGTTCATCAGCCAATTATTGACAGCCTTTCAAGCAAAATCCACCAATCATAGACAAGAAAATAGAACGTAAGTACTTACGTTCACTTAGCGAATTTTGAAGGTATGGCCCCTGGTAAAATTAGCAAAGAGACCGGACGGTTAAGCAATGCAAATTTGTGGTAGTGACTTGCGTGGAGTTGTGTGTTCGAAACTAGCAACAAGCTGTGCATGTTTTGTGATGTTCAGAATTGGCGGATGGTCTAACTGTTTAAAGAACGTATATTCAGTGAATCACTGTTATACTGTACAACACTCAAGATTATTTTATATTTTACCACTCAATCATTTTTATAAATGTACTTAAATGAATTTTTTTACTGTAAAAAATTAATGCTATTTGATGTTGCAATACAAAATTTTGTTGCTGTCAAAAGTATGGAGTATATATACGTCGGAGCGAGTTCTAAACTAATGATCTTCACGCTTCAAATCCATCACTGCGCTACACGTAGACTCGAGCCCCACAGAAACATCAACGTTTTTTTTTCAACAGAGTTCCAGGTGCTAGCACATCAAAGCACTACTCTATAAACTGGAATTCATGTGAATAATCCATTTATTCAAATGATCGATTTTAATTACATATTGTTAAGACACATACGTAATTCATTAAGATTATACTGTATCACATGATTGAGAAAAGAGCATAACGGATTCATTTATGCGATTTTATGAGGGGGAATCACATACTGTTGCTCGCACAAAATATTTGTTATATAGCATTCAAGTTATTGCTCATTCGAAAACGCCTGTAATTTCACAATTTAACTGAAACTGAACCGAATGCTCCTCGTTCGCATAGACCGCATTTCTCTCGGATCGCATGCCGCAAGTGTTCTGCAGAGATTTATTTCCTGCGGCAGGTGCCAGCAGATGTGTAATTGGAGGCAGTGGCTCGGTTTTAAAATGAAATTATGAATAATTTCGCACGGCAGCTTCGCATTGGAGGAGTCTAGCATATGACTTCGTATTGAAATTTTTTAAGAGTGCTGGACATCGAATAAATACGAGAAAAAGCATCGAAGCAGTCCAGAACTAAGATGAAAATTAGAGCAGAAAAAAAGAGGAAACAATTTTTTAATTGATAAATTTCTCACATGAAAAATTTTCATCAACGTGTGCATGTATGTGATGAGCTTATTATTTTAATGGCAATATCGTGTAACACAGATACAATAATATGCGTTTAAAAATTACTTTTAAGGACAACACTTCTACAGAATACAGCGTCTCCTATGTTACACATCTACAATGAATTTCTAATTATACTCCCATATATTAATACAAAATAATTTTGCATTTTTTAATATTAATATATAAAAATTAAAATTTTAAAATTATTTATTCTGTCAATTGATTCATGCCTTGTCTTCAACTTTGCACAAGTGTGCAAAATGTCAGATTGATTGGACAGGTAGAAGTGTGTTGAATATTGATTATAAGATTTGTAGAAGAAAAAATTATTTTTCAATTTTTCAAATTAAAAAATTATTTTATTTCAAAATTATCTATTCTGTTAATTGATTAATGCATTGTCTTCAACTTTACGCAAGTGTGCAAAATTTTAGATCAATTGGACAGGTAGAAGTGTGTTAAATATTGATTATAAGATTTGTAACAGACAGACAAACAAACAGACAAGAAGTGAAGTTAAAGAGAAGTGTTGTAATAATAAACATTTACAAAGAATCCAGTGTCTCCAATCTTACAGATGTACAATAAATTTCTCATTTAATTTTCGAATATTAAAATAAAATAATTTTTCATTTTTTTAATATATAAAATTTTTTTAATATATAAAATTTTTTAAAGTTATTTATTCTGTTAATTGATTCGTGCATTGCCTCTGACTTCACACGAGTGTGCAAAATTTCAGATCAATTAGACAGGTAAAAGAGTGTCAAATATCAGTTATAAGATTTGTAGCTGACAAAATTATTTTTTCAATTTTTTAATATTGAAATTTTTTTTTAATTTTTAAAATAATTCATTTTGACATTTGATTCATGCATTGTCTCCAACTTTACACAAGTGTGCAAAATTTCAGATCGATAGAATAAGTAGAAGTGTGTTAAATTTTGATTACAAGATTTGTAGCAGACAAACAACAAGAAGTGAAGTTAAAGAGAAGTGTTGTAAAAAGTATAACTCAGAACTCACCTCAAGGATGTGGATTGAATATATTGATGGCTAAAACATTTACACTATCAGACTTTAAATTGAGTCTCAATTTCAGCCACGGAAATACCGCATGATTGTGAACCAAGTCATGCAAAACAACTCTTATTTTACACAGGGCCAGAATCTTTTGCTTCTCATGATGTACAATCCTCTCATTCGAAATCTTGAAAAAACTGGAAATTGGTAGGATTACAATATCTGAAACTCAGAGACGAACCTCCTTTACGTAATTAAAATTTCCCAAACTGCTGTTCGATACCCATAGTAACATTTTATTATCAATTAACAAACAGCCTAACTGGCAGAACTTCCAGTTATAAAGCATCTGTCCACTGATTTACTCGATCGAGTGAAAAATTAAGGCCGCGGCGCCAGTGTTTTAGGGCACGGAGACCGACAATGAGCGCGGCGCGGCAGAAGAGAAATGCCTCACTCAGGGAAATGATTGACACATTGTCGAAATAGCGATGCATTTTTGCACTTGTGTGGGTCATCTTGACCCAGTTTGGCATGACCAAAGAGCGTATCAGTAGTACGGGTAGAAACTGAGTCACTATTTGGACGGCATGACGCATTCGTTTTCTGAGTGCGACGATAATTGCAGGGAACATAAAAGGCTGAATACGAACGAAAACAATGTGCAGCTCATGATTTCGCTAGCTATGAACGAGCATGCTGATCGCTGTCTACGTGTGACGTCTTTTTTTGTGACTGATGCACGTGACTGATGACTGATTTTTTTGTGACTGCTGCATGTGACTGATGACTTTTTTTTGTGACTGGTGCGCGTGACTGATGACTGATTTTTTTGTGACTGCTGCATGTGACTGATGACTGTTTTTTGTGACTGATGCGCGTGACTGATGACTGATTTTTTGTGACTGCTGCATGTGACTGATGACTGTTTTTTTTTGTGACTGGTGCGCGTGACTGATGACTGATTTTTGTGACTGCTGCATGTGACTGATGACTGTTTTTTTGTGACTGATGCGCGTGACTGATGACTGTTTTTTGTGACTGATGCGCGTGACTGATGACTGTTTTTTGTGACTGCTGAGCGTGACTGATGACTGTTTTTTTGTGACTGATGCGCGTGACTGATGACTGTTTTTGTGACTGATGCGCGTGACTGTTGAGTGTTTTTTGTGACTGATGCGCGTGACTGATGACTGATTTTTTTGTGACTGGTGCACGTGACTGATGACTGTTTTTTGTGACTGATGCGCGTGACTGATGACTGTTTTTTTGTGACTGGTGAGCGTGACTGATGACTGATTTTTTCCGCTGTAAATTCCTTCCTACCGCTCGTCGGCAAGTTTTAGCACCTGCAAGTGGCAATTCTCCCGATATGATAAAAGCAGGCAATTGGCTCTCCTAAAAATATCGAATATTATTTACAGTTTCACCTGGCATACAAACTACTTGCGTTATTATTTTACTAATAGCTTAGATGACGCATTGAAAACTGCAAACGCTGTATGTGGAAACTGTTTGTCGTTAATTAATTAATAAACTCAATTTAATGATTAGCGGTACCTACGTTCTCTCGTTCATGTATAACGATTTTAATTAAATTGATCTTTATCTTGCCGAGCTGAAATTAACATGCATAAAATTATTGCAACAATTATTATCACGAATATCAGTCAAACGATAAGCGATCTAAATTTTCGAGCCCCCACCATCTGAGCAGCCAAGGAAACATCTGCTAGGCTCATGTGATGACGAAGCGCAGTGACAAATTTGAAGTGGGATGTGTTGGTCTTAAATGCAGAACTCTCTCCGATGAAAGCGAACGCATTTTGAAAGTGATATTGCAGTGTTAAATGATCCGTTCAGGTTTTGTAAAGTAACTAGTGCGTTCAGTAAATCGATACAACGGTAAGTTGAAAAAATTTATCTGCTGGAACATCCATCAATGAAAGAAAACACATGGCGATCACTTCTTACAAGCCGAAGAAATATATATTGCCATAGCGCACGAGTTAACTTTACCGTATCCATTCGTTGGATTTATTAAAAATATAAGCAAGTTTGATTTCTGCTTCAGCTCTTCAGTATGGCAGCCTGTGAGTAGATTAATATTGACGTTGATGATGATATTCTCTAAATAAAGAAATTTCTTGCTTGCCTTGTTGGAGTATTTCAACAATGTTTTCGGAATATTTCAACAATGTTTTCGGAATATTTCTACAATATTTTCGGAATATTTCATCAACGTATTCGAAATATTTAAACTGTTTTTAAAGTAAAAATTTGCATCACTCTTTTGCTGAGGGAGGATTTCGAAAGCTGATTTTGACTTCGTTATGCGAGACAAGGGTGTTAGAAAGTTGATTAATAGAATTAAAATTTTAGGTTAACTGGTTCCTAAGTTGCAAATGAGCAATGATTCTTTTCTTATATTGTATTTTTAACTTCTTGGCATATAGGTGTTGATTTCTGTACTGACAGTTAGCGTCAGTTACCTGCCAGCTACTAAGAAAGTTTATCCCAACAGGTATTCAAGAGGGTTGATAAGGCGGTTCCTACTACGCATGTTTATCCCAACAAGTATTTGGTTGCCGAATACCCCGAGACCCCGAGAAATGCAGAGTTAACGACACGGGTCCAGAAGACGTGCAAATGGGTTCGTCATTGCAGATTTTGCAGGTTTTGCCATGAAAATGTACAATCGCCGCCACTCATATTGACAGCGACACGAAATTTACTTTTCTATTCTTCACATTCTTGTAATTATGAATTGAGAAATAACTAAAAAAACTGCTAAATTATTTCTAAAAGATAACACATTATGAAAGCAATTCCATTAAAGTGGTACAGACTGCACTTATATATAAAAAGAATTAAGTTAAATAATATAGATTAAATAATAATCAATAAGGTCATGGGTATTTATTATAGGCAAGCAAAAAGCCATGAAAAATGTTACAAAAGATTTCAATGCAATTCCAAAATTCTGAAATGCGTCTGTCACCGGAGACGACACAACAGAGATCCTAAACTAACAATTGAGCTTGTCCCTAGAAATCGAATTTAATGTTTTTAAAGTGATTTACGATATAAAGATACTTTTTTCATAAATAATAGTTAGACAACGTTAGTCTCATATTTCACATTGCCACTTGGTGCTTTAAAGCTGGAAAAGTCAGCTAGTTTAGAATCGGACTCAATATATAGCTACTTGAAACTTGAGTTCATCAATGAGAAAATTAGCCGGCTTGATAGATAGTTTAACATTTGCTTTTTTCCAGTTTAAGGAATTCTTGGTGCTTACCACTGCTTGCATATTGATTGATCGTGAACGTAATTACAATTCAATTAGGTAAATTGTTTTTGGCAGTTATAATGATGAACGTATTTTATTAGTATTTACAGCGATGAATTAACTTAAAATGATCTGGAATATTGAATTTAATTTTAAACTGCAGGTGTGTGCTTAGAAAACGCTGGTGGGACTTAAAATTCACGAGACTCGCTGGGCAGAGGTCGATTCTTCATCTGGAGCCCGTCGACCACCTCGTGCCTAAAAACCTCGAGAACACCTGGGCCTGGCAGAGATCTTACTGCCCCCTTAATGTGGTGAGTGGTGGATGGGTGTTATTTAGGGGTAAATTCGGTACTAATGTGATACATAAAAATCCATTTTGAAAATTATCATATGAGATAAATTGTACTTCTCTCTCTTTGTGAGACCGCACATACACTTGAATCAACAGATATTCGATAAAAAGTTAATTAGATCATTATTAACTGTGATAAGAGACTTTTCTCCCCACCAATAAATTAAAGCAAATCTGGATTGCGATGCTGTGATAGTCTATTTATTACGTAGCTCGATAATAGGAAAAAACATGCCCTCAGCGAACATAGGCTGTGATATAATTTTTAAATGAAATGTTGAAGGTTTAGATGTAAGATCAAGTCGACGCATATTTGTGCTAGCTAAACAATTGTAAACAATAAACTAGAACGGAGGCTGTTTCAAGATGTCAATTATGTTTAATTCCATAAATTTTGCATTGAAAATCAAATGCAAACCGATTATGGTTATGAGTTTTCATATCGGCAATTCTGTAGTAAACGTTTCTGAATTTTTGAGATTCTAATCAGAAAGGATACGTGGTTCATAAATGCCAGAATTTAGTAAGATTTTTAGCAATATGCAAAGTAAAACAAAGATAGAACAGCAAAATAGGCTCGGAAGTAAGCAAATATAGTTCAAACTTAATAAATTTGAATAAGGCTTTATCTGGAGCAGGCGGAGCATTTATTAAATTCTTGTGTACCTTAAAATGGTTCTAATTTTTCCTCAGGTCACTGAAAATCGAAAACAAGTCAACCGCTTGAGCCGTCCATCGGTAATAATTAAGCAGCCGGAGCATGTGTAATGTACACTTATAAAGCTCATCTTATTTTAGCATATTTCATAAATACAACTTGAAATGCACTTACATATGAATAATTTACTGCATGCTCTGTGCTTAAAAAATATGACAATGTCAGGTGTCTTTTTTAAGAAATTTCGAAGAAGGAAACGAGAAAATCGTGATACCTGTTTAGCTGTTTTATTGCCGTTGTGCATCGTAATGAAAATTTCTCGGTTTTTTGGTATGTTTACCGTTCTTATAACAA
Source organism: Hyalella azteca (assembly GCF_000764305.2). Lineage (NCBI taxonomy): Eukaryota > Metazoa > Arthropoda > Malacostraca > Amphipoda > Hyalellidae > Hyalella > Hyalella azteca. The sequence continues at coordinate 26,053 of NW_025944667.1, read as the reverse complement.
GATTTTAAAATTTTTATTAAAAGTATCGCTTGTACTAACTAATTAATAAAATTAATTATCTTCAGTGAGAATTAATTTGAATTTTATTGCGTTGGTTATAGTTAGCCATTTGTTTAGCTGTGGTATGGGGCGATATGATTATAATACTTTGTGGTTAAGCGAGTTTCATCCGGTTCTTATAAGGATGATGTCTTCGCATGCAGCGTATCCTGTACCGTATAGTGGATCGAGGTGAGTCTCAAGTTCGACTAACTCCAAACTCAATTACCGAGCTGAACCCGACAAACTGAGTACAATCAAAATTGAATAAACGGATATTAACTTATTAAAATTCATAAGCGGCATCAAAACTTCTAAACACGCTTTTAATGAGCGAATGGGACAACTCTAGGGTACTTTATTCACTGAGTTAGTTAGTTCTCCATTGTTCCCACTTTTGAAAACCGGCTATTCGATCTTCCCACGCAAGCGAAAAATATCGTTCGACTAATTGAGAAAAAGAACAAGAAGATTGTTAGTAGATTAAATTTTCCAATCTTTTATCAATCTTGTAAAACGGAACAGCTTCTAACAAACTATATCAATATAGTAAACACTGTACATGCAGTGTAGCAGAGTTCTACTGCGCATGTTAACAGAGTGATATAAAGCCGTCATGCCGCACTCCAGAACATTTATTGAGATAAATTTCTTGCAATTATTTTAATAATTTCAACATAAGTCACTGATCATTTGTTATTTTCTTCTTCCAATTAATAGCTACTCTGTTGCAATGATTCAACTTTGAATACGAAACCGCTGTCTTGCGCTCCATTCCTCATTTCATGACACGAGTCAGGTGAAGAGGCACCTGTCGTCTTAGTGCACCTGTGGTGGAAGTCTTGCTTGCATCTGAACAAGAAGCTCTCTCAGCGGCATGTTGTGTTGCAATACGCCGAACATGGAAGTCTTGCTTGCATATCTGAACAAGAAGCTCTCTCAGTGGCAGGGTTGTGTTGCAACACACCGAACATGGAAGTCTTGCTTGCATATCTGAACAAGAAGCTCTCTCAGTGGCAGGGTTGTGTTGCAACACGCCGAACATGGAAGTCTTGCTTGCATATCTGAACATGAATCTCTCTCAGTGGCAGGGTTGTGTTGCAACAGGCCGAACATGGAAGTCTTGCTTGTATATCTGAACATGAATCTCTCTCATTGGCAGGTTGTGTTGCAACAGGCCGACCGTTAAATCTTGCTTGGTTACCAGAACATGAATCTCTCTCAGTCTCAGAAGCTCTATCACAAGACATAATTGAAAAATGTGTCGGTAACTACCGAAGCTCATTCAAGAAAAAATTTTATTGAACCCAAAAGCATGGTTGGTGACTTCGTTCTTCTGCCAACAATTTAAGATAGTTAATAAAATTTTCAAGGAAATGACGAATGGGAAATTGAAAAACCAGCATCGAGAACAGTTTCAAAGAAATGGTAAAACAACGTTCAAATTGTTCTAAACTTGGAAATTTAACAATAACTAAGCTTCCTAAAGTATATTAATTCAAGTAAAAATCTTTGCATGATAAATATTGCGTGAAACTCTCTATTTCGCCTGTTACTTGAAACATTTTATCGATTGCGATTGGGTTTGATTTATTTCAAAAGAATACATTGCTGATTACATTTTTACAAAAAATATACATTGATTAAGGCTGCCAGCTGGGCATTCTGTGCTCAGAGCTGATGAACACAGCGAAAGCGTTGAATGGAAGCGAACTTATTCGTTAATTTTTGCTTCTGCGTACAAATATTACGGGAAAACCCTCTCAACGTCAGAAATAGAATTACATAAATTTGTCTGTAATTTCATTGCTACTATCTATGTAGAAATAGAATTGTGTTAATAACAGATAGGCAATCTTTTATCAATTTAATCCACACGAATAATATTAATCTGCAAACATATCCTGAAACCGACGTACGTTTGAAAATTTCTACAGGTATAAGATAGTTTGTATAAATCAAAGGTTTCAATCATTCCCACACTGTATAGTTTCCACAGAGTTGAAATTAAACTAAGTTCCAGGGACGCATGTAACATTTTGGAGGAATGGACTCTGCCAAGTTACTGTACGTCCTCGTTGGAGTTCTCGTGTTCTCTCTCACGTACGAGGTAACTTCTGCGGAGAGACTGATTATTCGGAGAGACTGTTTAAATTTGACTGATTATTCTTGGTAAGCCTGCGTCCTATTAAATTTATACATTTATTTTCTCCGGAAAGAATGATTATTCGGAGAGATTGTTTAAATTTGACTGATTATTCTTGGTAAGCCTGCGTCCTATTAAATTTATACATTTATTTTCTCCGGAAAGAATGATTATTCGGAGAGATTGTTTAAATTTGACTGATTATTCTTGGTAAGCCTGCGTCCTATTAAATTTATACACAATCTATGCATATGTATAGATGTTGATGAAAAATCAGTTTGAATTTGAATGTTTGAAAAACAAATCACATTAAAGTATAAAACATACGATATTTGTTCGCACGAATCTTCTGTTCTATGTATCTGATTTATTTTCGTCATGCGTCAATTGTGAAGAAACTTGCAACAGATTAGTCATTAAAATTTTACTTGATTCTTGTTTTCTGTGGAAGAACACGACTGATGTCTACGAAAGTATGCCATTCACGTTAACAAGGTTAACGTGGCCCAGTGGTTAAAGTTCAGAGTGCCAAGATTGGCGCAGAGAGGTGCGGGTTCGATCCCAGCTCTGTGCGCGTTTCTGGTCAGAATCGGCAAGGAGGCCGGGCGGCTAAGCACAACAGAATTGTAGCAGTGAGTTGCGAGTTCGAGGCCGCAAAATGCTGTGAATGTTCTGCGATGTTCAGAATCGGCGACAGGCCTACGGCCTAATAAACGTTGAAACCGCTATATTGAATGAGCGGGACGGCCCAAGAAAAAAAAAGCTTATTACTCTACGTATGATCATCGTTAAAACACACGAGAAATCTTGTATAAATTAAAATTAATAATAAAATTCTATTTTCTTCAGATGTACCAAGAAAAATTCAAAATTCTGAGTCATCCACACCAGCTTACACTTCAAGCTTATTCAGAAATTCCTTCTCTTATAAAGACAAAAGAAATTTTGAAGAATTCAATGGATTCCGAAATTTTAGTTGGTGGCATATATACGGCAAGCAAAGAATTGCAGGCCACGCCAGGTCTGGAGCTTCTGCTGCATCATGTCGAGGAGTTCAGAAATGGGTCTTTAGATGATGTCGGACGGGAGGTGAGCAGCATGAGGAAAGTTACCTCCATTTTCGTAAGGTATTTAAGGGAACAGAATAGGTTAAGCACAAGCTGTCTTGCACTTACGTGTTATTTACTTTCCGCTTGTTTTTTGAAAATGTACAGATGAAAATTGTAATATCTATTAGTCGAATTAAATTTGAGCGTATTATCGAAAAAAATTGAAAATCGTGAGACATAATATAATTTACTCATGTACTCATCAAAGGCGTTGTACGCGGAGAGGCGGGCGCGACTCGAGCGCGTCTGCCACGAGCATCGCAACCAGACGTCGTTTGGGGGCGTCGCGGCGGCTCCCAGAGCGCAGCTGCGGTGGCTCAACCGGGAACGGCTCGTAGTCTGCTTCTCAGCTAAGGTTTGTGCCAAGCGTGATTGTCGACAGCTCATTATTTCCATTTTCAAGAGAGATTAATTTTCCATTTTCGGGAGAAATAGCGTTGAAGAAGTTGAATGTATTTCACTGCTCTGTAAACCCCTTATTCAATATTCAATTTAGTTTTCGTAGGAGATCATTCTATGAACTTGAAGCACCTCGAAATCTCACTGGTGACTGCGACTTGCAATATACGAGAGTTTGTCACATATCTGAGTTTATCAAACACATCAAACACATCGAGTCATATATTGAATAACTCTGTTCAGGTTCTGGTACTGACAATTTCAGATACAATAGAACTTGAAGAAAGGGTTATAGTGATGTTGATATTTGTACTCCTTTATCAGGTTGGCACGACCTCGTGGTGCCATTACCTTCTGAAACACGCCTTCCCTAACGCTTCGTACTTCAATACAAGCAACGCTAAAGTTCACCTGATCGCTCTACGGCAGTTGGTATCTCAGCCGCAGAGGCAAGAGAAGCAATTTTGTGAAAACCCCTTACCAGTGTAAATCCACCTAAATGTCATGATTCAGTTGAATGATTTGCTAGTTGATTAGTTTGTAAATTTAATCAGTTATGTAGCTTACCATTTGATATGGAAATGTGATACGATTACATTTTATACAGATCGAGCTACATGCATCATATTTTTTTATACACTACAAGCTGACCGGAGAGCACGAGAGCTTTGATGTCAAGCTTTCAAGTACACTGGGGAGTTACATTCTTCAATTCAACACTTTGATTTTGGTTGAAATTTCTGTCTTCAATACAATAAGAAATTCATCTCTCTGAAAATTGTAACGGCATATGTCGAGTCATTTTTTCGCTGGAAGTTTCACGAATTTAACACATCCTGTAACACCCAGGCTTGACATTCTGCAACAACTCGCGAGCTACACGAAGGTTGTTAACGTGCGTCACCCGTTCGCACGGCTGGTGTCTGCTTACCGCGACAAAATCGAGCCTTGCCCCACCGATCCGTGAGTTTTCTGCGAGTTTCAGGTTCTTTTAGATTCCGCTCAATTCTTTCAACGATCTTTAAAGTTAATAGTAATCGAGTACTTTCGGTCCCCTAAGGCCATTTACGCAGGACTTTTCCATCACATGCTTCAGGATGAGCACCCGCGAACTGATAAGAACTGTTCGTTTCCCAGAAAACACTGCATAATTTACTCGCACTGTATTGTTATAATTTTTATTTATTCACTAATGATTGAAATGTTATTGAATTTTAAACCGGCTAAAGCTGTCATTGACTTCGATTAACAGAGAATGCGGGAAAATGACGGCACGAGTTACGAATCATTCATGATAATATATTTTTAAACAGGAAATGCTATGCGAATTAAAAGCTTCCTCCACTACCAAGAATGGTGGATTTCAAGGATTTTGTCCAGTTTTTGATCGACAAAATCAAAGTTCCGGTCGTTGCTGACAGAAGTTCGTTCAACTCTTATGACGTTCACTGGCGTCCGTATTTCGTCAACTGCGGAGTGTGTGATCTGAGTTACAAATACATCATTAAAATGGAAACATGGAACGAGGATCTCAGGTGCGTCAAGAATAAAACATCAGTTTTCATGTGCCGGTGCAGAAAAGTTTGTTTGCAGTTAACCTTGCGATATCAGTCTCAGGAGGCTGTGGTTTTCCTCAGTAATGTGAGGGTATACAATCTATCTGAATTGCGAGTCCCGCACGATGATAACGGAGCGATGTTAAGTTTGGCAGTGAATAAAAAAGAGATATAACGTCTCGATATTTATATTTGGTCTACGCTAGCTGGCAATACTTATCAACGTTTCTCTCTCTGTGATTGCATTGGGGGGAGGGGGGAGGATGATGTTTTATGGAGGATGATGTCAAGTGACTAAAACTTGGAATACACTTTTTACTCCAGCCAATAATTGTGCGTGAAAGTTTTCATGTGCCAACAAACTTGCGAAACACATCAGAAAGAAGTGAACTCGAGCTGCAACTTGCACAGTTCTGCTGGCAATGACTGGTAATGACAACCAATAATCGATGACTTTATCGATGATTGTTACATTCATTAGATGTTGTTCATGTCAACAGGTACCTGTTGCCGAAGTTCAACATCGGGGATGAGGTGCACGGCAACGCGTTGAACTCGGCCAACGCGTCATATCGATACTTCAAGGTGAGACCGTGAGATGCAATACTCCCTGCGGTGAATACTAATAATAATTATTGTGTATCCTAATTCATGGTTTTGTGATTCTGTAAAGGAATTGAAACAGAAAAGACATTGCGGTATATTACGAATGTTGAGACAGAAAGAGCATTGTTATACAGTAAACAACGCAATAATATGGATAAATTAGGTAACACGCAAGGTTTTTTGTGCATGGTATCAGAAACCTTACTCAATTTTTCCAGTAAAGAAAGCAATATTAGAATTATTTGAAGATTCATGCCTGTTGGCTATCATTTATGTAGTTTTTACATCAAACCCATTTTATCCACAAACTTCTAAAATTCTTTTATTTGCATTAATATCTCTCTTATTACCATTTACCACATTATTTTATAATTCCTAATATTACGGATTTCTGCGAGCAGACGTTACCCAGGCCGCTCATCCTGCAGCTCTACGAGATCTACAAGATCGACTTCGAAATGTTCGACTATTCTTTGGATGAATATCTGCACTGATGTATGATTTGGAAATCATGGATCCGTGTGCTAGCTGCTCGCCATGTAATTGAACTAACGAGTAATATTTAATTAACTCGCGAATTCGTTTATTAAGTCTATAGCGGGGATTTGGGAGCAGCATGATTTTTATCGGTGTAAAATTTCCTATGATTAGGAAGGGCATCACGCATCATCTTCAACGAGTTTCTTCAACCTTGTGCTTCTCATTTAGGGATCCTTTATGTTATTTTATTGTAGCATTTCATTGCGACATTTTTTATTAAAGTTTTGTGTCAAGTTTTAGGGAACGCAATTCAATAGTACTTATTGTATGTTAGGTATTTCTGATTTTGGTTTAGGTATTATGAATGTATTTTCGGTTTATTTAGGTTTCTGAAGTGACCTCATGGAGACATGCTACTGTATATGTACTTTTTCATTGTTTTTTGATCCACCACGGAGGTACGTGAAAGTATTTGGTCTGTTTATTTTGTGTTAATTATGTGTCGATTCAGTGGTGGTTTTTTGCTTCACGTTTCATACCGTTTTGTTAGTTAGTTAAATGCCTCTCCGTAATTTGTTTATTTGTGCATTTTTCAGAACTGCTCTGAATCTTGAATCCGAAGTTAGGACATGAGCCAAGGAAACGCAAGGTTGATTTTTAATGTATTAATTTTCTCATTATTATAGTCCTCATTTATCATTTTATTTTCCCGACTTGGTTAAATGTCTGGGGTCACTAAAAGCTTGCTTTCTTATTTACTAAATTGACCCCAAGACTGGGGCCGCTATATATATAATCCGAATATTGTGGCATAGCAGTAAACTTTCATCTATAAACCTCACATATGTCCATCAGTAAGTAATGGCAACATGGCTCCATGTGTTGATGCTCTGCAAGAACTGTCATCTAATAAAAACAAAAATAATAGAAGATTACGGAATAAAAGTTTGAAAAACTGGCAGGCGTCTTGCTTCATAATAGATTTCCTACAATAAATAGAATTATAGAATTAAGAATCATGTGAATAACGATCTGGACTTGGGGTGATTCTTGTATTGTTGTGCGGTTCGTGAGATCATTAAGCGGCATAGCTGTTTAGCTCAGGGGCCGTATTATCAAAACTTCGTATGTAAGCAAAATCGACTTACGAGTGGCGTAAGTGCTGACTTGATGACGTAACTCTAGAGGTGGTATTATCAAAACATTTGCGCGGGAAGATAAGTAACGTAACTGTACTTTCAACTCACGCTGTTTATTAAAAAGAGTTCACAACTATTTTAGAACGGCATTTTCTGACGAAGGCATCGATTCCCGCCATCGAAGTTCACAGAATGTAAACAAATCCAAAGCTTCTGATTGGTCAGTTGGCCAAATGGTTTTGATAGTACGCTTTTAGCTAAGCCTTACGTACGAATGTTTTGATAATGCCAAAATTAGGGTTTACTTACGTAACACGTAACTTTTTTGTCGGAAGTACAAAGAGTTACGAAGTTTTGATAATACGGCCCCAGGTTTTCAGATAAACGTTTTAGAGGGAGAGAAGCAATAAATAATATAATAAATAAAGGTTGACATATATATATTTTCGTATAAAAGATATTCTTCATCAATGCGATCACAACCAAGAAATAGCTAAACGTTCCATTGTTGCTGCTTGCCGCATTGCAACCAGAATCGCGTGTCAACTCTGCCCGCGGCAAGGCAACTGCCGCGGCACTGCGTTGGCAAAATATTCCTTAACTATTTTTTAGGAAAATCGTAATCGTGTATCACTTACATAATGAGAGGATCATCCACATGGCTGTATTCATCTATTGAAACATTGCTTGTAACATGTTTATCTCAAATGAAAAATTAATAAATTTGGGGTACTTTGATTAGGCCATGTTGGCTCAGTCGCCGGTGTGAGCATTTTACTTAATTCTTCTTCTGAGCTTTTTACTTATGAAAAATTATCATTTTGCGTGCACAGCGTGAGAAGTGAAATCGACTGGATCAAGTTGAGCTTAAACGAAACAAAATTATTATCATCTCACATTTCGATAATAATTTATGATTTTATTGTTAGAATCTCACTCTTTTCCACATTAGATCGGTCGTTAAATTCTCGTTCCTCAGAATATACCAAGAAGAAAAATCAACTCAAGTGTCACGTAATCATGAAGTTAAATAAGTGACAACGAAGTGTCCTATGCCACGCTTAAGAATTTTTTTTGTTGTGTTTAATGAAAATGTGGCAAGTAGTTTGCTGTATAGTTGGATACCGTCAGCGTAAAAACGATCATTATACCCAGTTTATTATTAAAGCCATCTGCAAGGGAATCATGAACATTCCAAATCTTTCAGAAAGTAAGAAACTTATTATATTTTTTGTAAATATCACTTTTCATTTATCGTTTGTATTTACATTTTAAGGTACGAAAGATTGAATAAGTGCGTCTAAGAACAAATTCACAGAAGAAGTCGTTCATGCTGTGATGATGTAGATTGTGATTTAATTGATATTATCAATTCCTGAGAAAACGATACCGATGAGAGGAATGATGGAAACGATTATATTATCAAGTTGGCGAGAGAAATGCTGGTGTTTTGAAACACCAGTAAATTATACACTTCATCATTCATGAGACAATAATTATTGTATATGCGTATACTGTCAATTGAATTGCCAAGGTATATTGGAGCTCAGCGATGTATTCCGTGAACACGATCACAAATGATTTCAATTAATATCTCGGTCTATGTGGTGAAAGTGTGCATGTGAATGAACTACATAAGTTTTTATGTGCCATCAATGGCACGGGTAACAATCTAAACGATTTAAACAACTGTTCTCAATATTATTTTTAGAAACGCAAGATGCGGAGGAACTTCACCGAGAAGCGCCTGTTATTACCAACACAGGTCGAGGTATCAGGAGGACACAGGTTTTTAGACAAAAACAGGAGGTTAGACTGGATCAAAGAATTTTGAAGTGAAAATTCATAACAGATTTTTTTTGAATAGAGTATACATAAAGGAATAATAACCCTATTCAACTTAGGATTTGTGGAGAAATAAATCTTAACAATTAATGTCTCGAGTCTAAGAAATCAACAATAAAGTATTCCTAAAAATAAAAATATTTGAATGATAAAGAGCTTAACGAACCTGCCTGATCAGCCTGAATATAACGGTATCAAAAACTTAATGTAAACGCGACATAAACTCCCTAAGCGGTGTTGTTAAGTTCAGGGAAATAGTAAAATTTATGCAAGGCAATAAAAATTAAAATTTGTGTACATTGCAGTGATTGTACACAGTCGATTTGCTGATATCATGCGCAGAAAAAGGACGTATTTATTTACCTTTGATGACATTATGACAATAAACCATAAAGAGCGAAATTCGGGTTAATTCAGACAGTTTCGTTTTGGACAAGCTCCCAATTTGGAAATGTAGAATAGTTCAGCTACAGTTCAAGTATTGAAAAGTTAAGTTATCGCTGAAGTATTGATTAGTTAAGTTAATGCTAAAATATTGATCGAATGGCTTACTTACTGTAAAAGTGTAAAATGTTTTAGTTACCGCTAAAATATTGATTAGTTGATCACCGCTTGAATACTGAATAAATTATTAACAGCAAAAATATTTTCCAGTTTAGTTACCGCTAAAATGTCGATCTAATAAATTAGTTGCCGCTTAAATGATGAATAATCTGAAACTGGTTGAATAATTCTTTATCAATGATAAAGACTTGAATGGTTTAGTTCCCGCGAAAATATGGAATAATTTTGTTACCGCTAGAATACTCGATATTATTTATTAGTGTAGATACCGCTAAAATATTGATGGAATAGTTTGGTTACTGCTAAAGTCTTTAATGGTTTGCAACCGCTAAAATATCGAATATTTTCGTTATAGCAACAATAATGAATAATTTAGTTACCGTTTAAACTTGAATTGTTAGGTAACTGCTAAAATATCGATTAAATAGATTAGTTATCTCTGAACAATTTCTGTTTTGGGTTATTGCGTCAGCTCAATTATATTAGTTTTAGTTAAACAACTTTTCTAAGGTCATAAAAAATGAAAACGAACAAGTTCAAGTTGAAGCGAACAAACAGGATTTTGACAGCCTATGAAATGATGAAAAATGTCAGCGATTAAACCGCATATTTTTGGCAGAAGATTTGGATTGTACTAAGATGGGCCGCAACATCATGGTTGGCGTCACTAACTTTCAGTCAAATTTTGCCCTGAATTTAACGATTGATCATCGTCATGCCTTACATTTTGAGAGCAATCATTATCATGACCGGAGTTGGGTAAGCTGATGCACGATGATGTTACTTGTTTTTAGGTTCAGAGGCGGACGATCAAGGATTGTGCCCAAGAACTCATAGTCACCTCTTGAAATTAAGTCTCGAGGGTGAACTCACCCTCTCTTAAATCCATTTGAAAGACTTAAAACAGCCTCGGTCCTTCCAGGGAAAGGAAACCTTCCCGCTGAGATTGAAATCTGACCGCAGTTCTGTTGCGTAATGGGGGTATCTAGCACAGTCTCCCCATCCTCTCGTTATGGTATGTCTCAATCCTGAAGGTCTCGCTATCGAAGTTAGGTGCCAGTCCGCCTCGGTTATTATTCTCCATGTGTACAACATGATATACTTATTTCTCCTCCTTTCCAGTAAGTACAGTCTCAGATGCGCAAGCCTCCCCCAGTAGTTCGATCAGCTGCTTCATCCCGCTGAAGTGAAGGTTCGCTGGGCCGCTTCTCATTGTCGCACTGCGCCTACCGTTAACGGGGTCACTACACTATAATATTAGTGTTAGTTGAATTAGTCTATAATTCTAGTGTTAGTTAGTCTATAATATCAGTTTACTTTGAGCCTTTGAACTACAATATTAATGTTATATGAGCCATCGCAAGGCTGTATTAGAGTTCTGTGAGCAGTTACACTATAAAATTGGTTTTCTTTGAACCATCATAACGCCATTTCGATATTTTATTTAGCCACAAGAAGAGACTTGACAATTCACTTGAACGGTTTGGACGACGACGAACAATAATTATTGTATTTCCTCGCAGGAATGACGCATGAAAATAACGTTTCTGCGTTTCTGCTTCGTCGTATCAATGATAATACTAAACAGTTTTAAGATAGTTACGACTCATTTTTAGGATTATAACCATTTGCTCTTCAGGATGCATGCCCAGTGGTTACAGTTCAAAGCAACAAGGCTGGAGCAGTGAGCTAGGGTTCGATCCCAGCTACCTGCTACAGTTCTGGTCGAATTGGCGAGGAGGCCGGGCGGCTAAGCAACGCAAATTTGAAGTAGTGAGTTGCGTGTTCGAGACTAGCAACAAGCTATACATGTTCTGTGATGTTAAGAATTGGTGGCTGGTCTAACTGTTTAAAGAACGTATATCCACCGTTGTACAACACTCAAGATTATTACCGATTTTACCACTCAATCACTTTTCTAAATGTCCAAAAATGAATTTTTTGTACTGCCAATAAATTAATGTTTTTTTTTGATGTTGCAATACAAAATTTGGTTGCTGTCAAAAGTATGGAGTCTATTTACGTCGGAGCGAGTTCTAAACTAATGATCTTCACGCTACAAATCCATCACTGCGCTACACGTAGACTCAAGCCCCACAGAAACTTCAACGTTTTTTCAACAGATTGCTGGTGCTAACACATTAAAGCAGTGCTCTATAAACTGGAATTTCTGTGAATAATTCATTTATTCAATAAATAGATTTTAATCACAGATTGTTAAGACATATGTAATTCATGAAGATCATATCCCTTGAGTGAGAGAAGAGCATAACGGATTCATTTATGCGATTTTATGGGGGTAATCACATACAGTTGTTCGCCCAAGATATTTCTTATGTAGCATCCAAGTTATTGCTCATTCGAAAAGCCTGTAATTTCAAAATTTAACTGAAACTATGCTGAATGCTTCTCGTTCGCAAAGATCGTTTTTCTCTCGGATCGCATGTTCTTCTGTGCCGCAAGTGTTCTGCAGAGATTTATTTCCTGTGGCAGGTGCCCACAGATGTGTAATTGGAGGCAGTGGCTCGGTTTTGCAATGAAATTATGAATAATTCTGCACGGTAGCTTCGCATCGAAAGAGTCTAGCGCACGACTTCGTATTAAAATTTGTAAATAATGCTTGACTTACAATAAGTATGAGAAAAAGCATCGAAGCAGTCCAGAACTATGATGAAAATTCGGAATTAAGATGAAAGAGTAGAAAAAATTGGAACAATTTTTGGAATGATAAATTTCTCACATGAAAAATTTTCATTAACGTGTGCATGTACATTGTATGTGATGAGCCTATTATTTTAAGTGAAATAGCGTGTATCACAGATGATAAAATAACTCAGAACTCAGCTCAAGGATGTGGATTGAAAATGTTGATGGCCAAACATTTACAGTATCTGACTCTAAATTAAGTCTAAATTTTAGCCATGGAAATACCGCATGATTGTGAATCAAGTCATGCAAAACAACTCTTATTTTATACACGGCAAGAATCTTTTGCTTCTTATGATTGAAAACCCTCTCATCCGAAAACTGGGGATCAGAAGGATTATAATATTTGAAACTCAAAGACAAAACTCCTTAATTTAGGCAATTAAAACTTCCCAAACTGCTGCTCTATACCATAAGTAACATTTTATTATCAATTAGCAAACAGCCTAACTGGCGGAACCTCTATTTATAAAGCATCTGCCCATTGATTTACTCGATCGAGTGAAAAATTAAGGGCCGAGTGAAAAATTAAGGGACGAGTGAAAAATTAAGGGCCGAGGCGCCCGTGTTTTAGGGGCAGGGGAGGCGACTATGAGCGCGGTGCGGCAGAAGAGAAATGCGTCACTCAGAGAAATGAATGAAACCTTGTCGAAATAGCGGTGCATATTTGCACTTGTGTGGGTCAGCTTGGCCCAGTTTGGTATGACCAATGAGCGTATCAGTGCTACGTGTAAAAACCGAGTCACTATTTCGACAGCATGACCCATTCGTTTTTCTGAGTGCGAAAAACGATTTCTGAATTGAAGGGAATTTATAAAAGCTGAATACGAACGAAAGCAATTTGCAGCTCATGATTTCGCTAGCTATGAGCGAGCATGCTGACCGAACTCATATACGTTAGTGCGGTACCGAATTGCCTACGTGCAGGCGCTGGTATTCACAAAGATTGACGAAAAGATCGTTACATATAGCATCTATGCTTGCAGTAGACTTATGCATGCCCTTATGGAATGTGACAATTAATTTGACAAGATTAAGGATTATTCGCTTGTTATCATCCCATGTAAATTGAACTCATTCACCCAACATCAATTATGGTGGTGTCGTATCATCGCTCATGACCACTACCACTGTTTCATCATCATTAAATGATAGCATCGTTTAAGCTGAGTTTATGTCACGTGTACCACAGATGAATCATTTCCCTAACGAATGTCAGCCGATATTTCTACTTAATAACAGATAGTTTAACAAAGAGATCGGTGGAATGAAGCTATTTCTAGGTAAAAAAATATATTTTAAAATTTACTTTCCAGCTTGAAACTTTATGGTTGTATCTTTCGATAATAATTTAGAAAAAATAACAATAAATGCAGGAGCTATTATACAATAGGGAGCCATTTATAGTAATTCTATAAATTCTACAATATATCAACATTTCATTGTAAGTCTACGATTTTTTACTGATCATTTGATAATTTGAAGCTAATGTTAATGCCAGGATGACTGTTCAACTTGACTTCGTCTGCGTGTGACGGATTTTTGTGACTGATGCCTTATTAGCTTTTTTGTCATTTATAAAAAAAATGCACTATTGTGCTCGCCATGTCCGTCTGTCCGTTCGTCCGTCTGTCTGTCCGTCCGTGACTTCATGTTTTCGTCGACGAGAAAATGCGCTCTCTGTCACTCTCTGCGATGGGTACTGAGTTCTATTTTTTGTGATTGATGCGCGTGACTGATGACTGATTTTTTGTGGCTGATGCGCTTGACTGATGACTGATTTTTCTGCTGAAAATTCATTCCTACCGCTCGTCGGTAGGCCTCAGCACCTGCAAGTGGCAATTATTCCGATTTGATCATTGCAGGCAATTGACTCTCATAAAAAATATCGAGTATTACTAATATTTTCACTTGGCATGCAAACTACTTGCGTTATTATTTTACTAATAGCTTAGATGCTGCATTGAAAACTGCAAACACTGTATGTAAAAACTGTTTGTGATTAATTGATTAATAAACTCAATTTAACGATTAGCGGTACCTTTGTCCTCTCGATCATGTAAAACGATTTTAATTAATTTCATCTTTATCTTGCCGAGCTGAAATTGTATAAAATAAATAAAATTATTGCAACAATTATTCTCACGAATATCAGTCAAACGATAAGCGATCTAAATTTTCGAGCCCCCACCATCTGAGCAGCCAAGGAAACATCTGCTAGGCTCATGTGATGACGAAGCGCAGTGACAAATTTGAAGTGGGATGTGTTGGTCTTAAATGCAGAACTCTCTCCGATGAAAGCGAACGCGTTTTGAAAGTGATATTACAGTGTTTAATGATCCGCTCAGGTTTCATAAAATAGCCAGTGAGTTCACTAAATCGATCCAACGGTAAGTTCACTTGTAGAAAAATTTATTTGCTGGAACATCCATCATGCATGGAAGAAACACATGACGATCACTTCTTACAAGCCGAAGAAATATATATTGCCATAGCGCACGAGTTAACTTTACCGTATCCATTCGTTGGATTTATTAAAAATATAAGCAAGTTTGATTTCTGCTTCAGCTCTTCAGTATGGCAGCCTGTGAGTAGATTAATATTGACGTTGATGATGATATTCTCTAAATAAAGAAATTTCTTGCTTGCCTTGTTGGAGTATTTCAACAATGTTTTCGGGGTATATCAACAATGTTTTTAAAGTATTTCATCAATGTTTTCAGTATAGCTCAACAGTGTTTTTAAAGTATTTCAACAATGTTTTCGGAATATTTCAATGTTTTTTTCGGAGTATTTCAACAATGTTTTCGGAGTATTTCAACAATGTTTTTAAAGTATTTCTACAATGTTTTCGGAATATTTCAACAATGTTTTCGGAGTATTTCAACAGTGTTTTCAGAGTATTTCAACAATGTTTTTAAAGTATTTCAACAATGTTTTCGGAATATTTAAACTGTTTTTAAAGTATTTCAACAATGTTTTCGGAGTATTTCAACAATGTTTTCGGAGTATTTCAACAATGTTTTTAAAGTATTTCAACAATGTTTTCGGAGTATTTCAACAATGTTTTCGGTGGATTTTAACAATGTTCAGTTTTCTTCAGAGGTGGCCAGTAGCGCGCTACCTGTAGCGGCCGCTACTAGCGGCCTCTACATTTTCAGCAGCGGGAGCGGTAGCGGCGCTACATTTAAGCAATTGTAGCGGTAGCGCCCGCTACATATTTAAGTAGCGATATGAGGTTTTGCCGCTACAGCGCTACCGCTACATTTATAGATAAAGCCTTTAGATTCTACTTATTATTAGTATTAAATATTATTTAAGAACCAGCATGATACATACATAATATAAATTACAGAATACAACTGTACGAAAGATTTCGGTGTAATGTTGTCAACCTCAGCCTGTTACTAGTGTCAACATGTTAGTTGTTACCAGAGGTGGGCAGTAGTGGGCTACATGTAGCGGTAGCGCTACATTTAAGCTACATGTAGCGGCGCTACATTTAAGCAATTGTAGCGGTAGCGGTAGCGCCCGCTACATTTAGAGCATGTAGCGGTAGCGGAGCGGCCGCTACAATTCAAAGTAGCGCTGCCCAGCTCTGGTTATCTTATATCAAGCGCTATTGTCTCATGCGGTGATCTTAAGGAAGTTTACAATCATGTGTCAGGGGTTATTAATCAATTTTAATAAAAAATTTGCATCACTCTTTTGCTGAGGGAGGATTTCGAAAGCTGATTTTGACTTCGTTATGCGAGACAAGGGTGTTAGAAAGTTTATTAATCGAATAAAATTTTTGGTTAACTGGTTCCTAAGTTGCAAATGAACAATGATTCTTCTCTTATATTGTATTTTAACCTCTTGGCACATAGATGTTGATTTCCGTACTAACAGGTAGCGTCAGGTACATGTCAACTACCAAGAAAGTTTACCTCAACAGGTACGGTATTCAGGTGGTTGATATATAGGGCGGTTCCGACTACGCATGTTTATCCCAACAGGTATTCAGGGGGCTGATAAGGCGGTTCCTAATACGCATGTTTATCCCCAACAGATATTCAAGGAGCTGATAGGGCGGTTCCTACTATGCATGTTTATCCCAAAAGGTATTCAAGGATCTGATAGGGCGGTTCCTACCACGCATGTTTATCCCAACAGGTATTCAAGGGGCTTGTTACGTGTCTACGTATTATGATCAAATTCAAGTAGAACTACTATAGTGTCAATAGTAGGTCATGTCACTGAGTGATGTAAGGCCAGCAAGCCGTTATGCTTCAGTTGCATACCAGATTCCACCAAATACAGTTCCCAAACCTACAGTCTCGTCTCTGCCCATCTTCCTCCTTATAGCTAGCCTGGACTTTGAAATCCTACGACTAGCAAACGTAACAGGGCTGATACTCCTGATAGGGCGGTTCCTACTAACGCATGTTTATCCAACAGATATTCAAGGGGGTTGATAAGGCGGTTCCTACTACGAATGCTTATCACAACAGGTATTCGGTTGCCAGAGTTAACGACACGGGTCCAGAAGACGTGCAAATGGGTTCGTCATTGCAGATTTTGCAGGCTTTGCCATGAAAATGTACAATCGCCGCCACTCATACTGACAGCAACAGGAAATTTAGTTTTTTATTCTTCACATTCTTGTAATTACGAATTGAGAAATAACTAAAAAGCTGCTAAATTATTTCTAAAATATAACACATTATGAAAGCAATTCCATTAAAGTGGTACAGACTGCACTTATATATAAGAAGAATTAAGTTAAATAATATAGATTAAATAATAATTTAATAATAATTATCATCAATAAGGTCGTAAGTATTTATTATAGGCTAGAAAAAGCCATGAAAAATGTTACAAAAGATTTCAATGCAATTCCAAAATTCTGAAATGCGTCTGTCACCGGAGACGACACAACAGAGACCCTAAACTAACAATTGAGCTTATCCCTGGAAATTGAATTTAATGTTTTAAAGTGATTTACGATACAAAGATACTTTTTTCATGAATAACAGTTAGACAACATTAGTCTCATATTTCACCTTGCCACTTGGTACTTTAACGCTGAAGAAGTCATCTAGTTTAGAATCGGACTCAATAGTACTTGAAACTTGAGTTCAATACTGAGAAAATTAGCGGGCTTGATATATAGTTTAACATTTGCTTTTTTCCAGTGTAAGGAATTCTTGGTGCTTACCACTGCTTGCATATTGATTGATCGTGAAAGGAATTACAATTCAATTAGGTTTAATTTTAGACCAACACTAAAAGTTGTTCCCGCCCATAAGTCACTTTTACTGGGTGCCCTGGCCCGCTCCTCGCTCGCGTCACAGCTCAGTGACCCTCGGAGTCGGTGTAGGCCACCATCAGCGTAAGGTCGGGGCCCTGATCATTGACATGAAACCATTCCCTGTGTTTAATTAACAAAATCAATTCTTTTTTTTTTGTTGGAATGGTGAGTGTGGGAGGCCTTTAAAATTAAAAAAAAAAAATTAGGTAATTGTCACAGGCACGGCTCTAGCAGTTTTCAATGATGAACGTCTTTTATTAGTATTTCCAGCGTTGAATTAATTAAAAATGATCTGGAATTTGAACTTAATTTTAAACTACAGGTCTGTGCTTATAAAACGCTGGTGTCCACCTAGTGGATTCACGAGACTCGCTGGGCAGAGGTCGCTTCTTCATCTGGAGCGTCCACCACCTCGTGCCTAAAAACCTCGAGAACACCTGGGCCTGGCAGAGATCTTACTATACCCCCTTAATGTGGTGAGTGGCGGATGGGTGTTATTTAGGGGTAAATTCAGTACTAATGATGTGGTATATCAAAATCCATTTCGAAAATTATCATACGAGATAAATTGTACTTTTCTCTCTTTGTGAGACCATTCTTTTTAGGGTTGTGGGTTTTCATTTACAATCCATTCAGAGGAGGACGGCTAATATTTCAGGCTTGATACGCCATGGAATACTAATATGTTTCTATGAATAATAATATGTTGCATGAGTGAGTAGGTGGACTCACTGAATAAGTAAATAATAGAGATGGTATAGATTATTCGGAAAGAAGAAGGGAAAAACTAACTGACATATGGATGTGAACGAAGGCGATGTGAGTTTGATCATGTTGTTGGTAGTTGAATTAGGGTCGGTTGAAAGAGGGTAATGACGAAAAAAGCGGTTGATAGGCACATCATTTAAATTTTTGGAATAATTGTGCGAAGATGGATGAGAAAAATGGCGAGATTTGTAGCGCTTATTGGGATACACAGTGTTACAAGAGGAATGTCCTCTTTTGTGCAGATTTGGGTTGAATGTTTCAGTGCAAGGTTATGTTGAGGGATAATCACTATTTACTTAGATCTTATTGATATTTCGTTGCTGCTAATTAACATTCTGAAAGATAAAATGATTTACTATAATGGTTTGATTGACTTTTTGTTGTAACATATTTTGTGTCTTTTGTTCAGCTGGTGACGTTTGTTTTTGACACGGGTAGTGGGTGGCAGGGAACTGGGTTTCGCCCAGCCTACTAATTTCTTATCAGTTTATGCTGAGTTTTCGGTTGTTCTCAGGGTCTCGAATGTTGTTCAGACACCGCCATCACCTTCCACTACATCAGCCCCGAAAAGATGAGGGAGCTGGACTACCTCCTCTACCCCCTCAGACCAAACGGGGCTGCGCCCCAAGTACTCTTCCCTCCAGCCCTCCCTCCGGACCTCAAAAATGTCCCCAATGAGGTGATCAAAAGTGCTGGCGATGTTTGTGTCTAGCGCTATAGTGCCTGGGGTCAGGCGAATTGAAATTATAAATATGACGTATATAGTCGCTGTTTATATTACATTCTGAAAAGTTACAATTATAGCTTTATTTAATGTTATATAAGATCAATTTAGTTGGATTGCATCTTTGTTATACTCGTATTATATGTAACTAGACATAGCTGCGCACATACACTTTAATCAACAGATCTTCGTGAACAAGTAAATTAGATCATTAATAACTGTGATAAAAGACTTTCATCCCAATCAAAAAATTAAAGCAAACCTGGGCTACGATGCTTTGATCGTCTGTTTATTACGTAGCTCGATAATAGGAAAAAGATGCTCTTAGCGAACATAGGCTGTGGTTTACTTTTGAATGAAATGCTAAAGGTTTAGATGTAAGATTCAAGTCAATGCACATTTGCGCTAGCTGAATAATTGTAAACAATAAACTAGAACGGAGGCTGTTTCAAGATGCCAGCTATGTTTCATTCCATAAATTTTTCATTGAAAATCAAATCCAAACCAATTATGATTATGAATTTTGATATCAGAAATTCTGAATTAAACGCTTCTTGAATTTATTTACTATCTGAAATTCTAATCAGAAGGGATACGTGGTTCATAAACGCCAGAATTTTGTAAGATTTTAACAATATGCAAAGTAAAACAGAGATAGAACAGCAAAATAGGCTCTGAAGTACGCAACTATGGTTCAAACTTAATAAATTTGAATAAGGCTTTATTAGGTGCAGATGGTGCATTTACTACACAAATTCTTGTGTATACTAAAATGGTTTTAAATTTTCCTCAGCTCATTCAAAATTCAATAACAAGTCAACCGTTGAGCCGTCCATCGGTAATCAGCAGCCGGAGCATGTTTAATGTACGCTTATAAGCTTATTTTATTTGAGCATATTTCATAAATACAATTTGAAATGCAATTACATATAAATAATTTACCGTATGCTTTGTGCCTAAAAAATATGAAAATATCAGGTGAATTTCTTAAGCAGTTTCGAAAAAAAAACAAAGAGAAAAACGTGAAACCTGCGATGCTTTTTTATTGCCGTTGTGCCTTGTAATGAAAATTTCTAGGTATTTGGATGTTTACCGCTCGTGAAACAAGATTCAAAAATTTTAGTAAAAAGTATCGCTTTAACTAACCAATTAATAAAATTCATTATCGTCGTTGAGAATTAATTTGAATTTTATTGCGTTGGTTATAGTTAGCCATTCGTTTATCTGTTATATGGTGTGATGTGGTTATATTATTCGTGGTTAAGCGAGTATCATCCGGTTTTTATAACAATGATGTCGACTCCACATGCAATGTAGCATGTTCCGTGTAGTGGAGGTGCGTCTCATGTTCGACTAACTCCCGACCCAAATACCGAAGTGAACCCGACAAACTGAGTACGATCATAAATTGAATAAACGGTTATTAACTTAGTAAAACTCTTAAGCGGCATCAAAACTTCTAAACACGCTTTTTATAGACGAATGGGACAACTCTAGGGTACCCTATTCACTGTATTAGTTCGGTCTCCATTGTACGCACTTTTGAAAACCGGCTATTCGATCTTCCCACGCAAGCGAAAAATATCATTCGACTAATTGAGAAAACGAACAAGAAGATTGTTAATAAATTCAATTTTCTAATCTTATATCAAACTTGTAAAACGGAGCTACTCCTGACAAACTACATTAATATAGTAAACACTGTACATGCAGTGTTGCAGAGTACTACTGCACGCGTTAGCAGAGTGATATAAAGCTGTCATGCAGCACTCCAGAACATTTAATGAGATAAATTTCTTGCGAATATTTTATTCATTTCAGCACAAGTCACCGATCATTTGTTCTTTTTTCCTTCCAATTAGTAGCTAATCTGTTGCCTGATTCAACTTTGAATACGAACCTGCCGTCTAGCGCTCCATTCCTCATTTCATGACACGAGTCAGGTGAGAAGGCACCTGTCGTCTTAGTGCACCTGTGCAGTGTTGCCAGATGGGCCTTTTTCAGGCCAAATTTCGCAGATGTGGCCTTTTTTGAAGGCATTGGCCTGACAAAAATTAATTTGGCCTTTTTATCCGTTTTGGGCCTTTTTTATGAAAAGTGTAATTCCCGTTTTTTTTCTGATAATTTGGTCCTTCAATTTTATCCAAGACGAGTACACCTAAATTTAGTTTTGCCCAAGACGAATAAACTCTAATTTTGTTAAGAATTTCTTATTAATTTCAAATGAGGCCTTTTGTGGCCTTTTTTGTGAGCTAAATTGGCCTTTTTCACTCGGCTCCATCTGGCAACCCTGCACCTGTGGTGGAAGTCTTGCTTGCATCTGAACAAGAAGCTCTCTCAGTGGCATGTTGTGTTCAAAACGCCGACCGTGAAGTCTTGCTTAGTTACAAGAACAGGAATTTTTCTCAGTCTCAGAAGCTCTATCACAAGACATAATTGAAAAATGTGTCGGTAACTACCGAAGCTCCTTCAAGAAAAAAATTGTATTGAACCAAATAGCATGGTTGGTGATCCGTTCTTCTGCCAACAATTAAAGATAGTTAATAAAGTTTTCAAAGAAATAAAGAATTGGAACGTGAAAAATCGACATCGAGAACAGTTTAAAAGAGCTGGTAAATCTAAGTTCAAATTTTTCTAAAATTGGAAATTTAACAATAATTAAGCTTCATAAAGTAGGTTAATTCAAGTCTCGTAAAAATCTTTGCATGATAAACATAGCATGAAACTCTCCATTTCGTCAGGTACATTAAACATTCTATCGATTGCGATTAGATTTGATTTATTTTAAAGATATACATTGTTGATTACATTGTTTCATAAATATACATTGATTTAGGCTGTCAGCTGGACATTCTGTGCTCAGAGCTGATGAACACAGCAAACGCGTTGTATGGAAGCTATCTTATTCGTTAATTTTTGCTTCTGCGTACAAATATTAAGGGAAAATCCTCTTGACGTCGGAAGTAGAATTACATAAATTTGTCTGTAATTTCATTGCTACTATCTATGTAGAGATCGAATTGTATTAATAACAGATAGGCATTCTTTTATCAATTTGATCCACACGAATAATATTAATCTGCAAAGATATCCTGAAGCCGACGTACGTTTGAAAATTTCTACAGGTATAGGGCAGTCTTTATAAATCATAGGTTTCAATCATTCCCACACTGTATAGTTTCCACAGAGTTGAAATTAAACTAAGTTCCAGGGACGCATGTAACATTTTGGAGCAATGGACTCTGCCAAGTTACTGTACGTCCTCGTTGGAGTTCTCGTGTTCTCTCTCACGTACGAGGTAACTTCTGCGGCGAGACTGATTATTTGGAGAGACTGTTTAAATTTGACTGATTATTCTTGGTAAGCCTGCGTCCTATTAAATATATACATTTATCTTCTCCGGAGAGACTGATTATTCGGAGAGACTGTTTAAATTTGACTGATTATTCTTGGTAAGCCTGCGTCCTATTAAATATATACATTTATCTTCTCCGGAGAGACTGATTATTCGGAGAGACTGTTTAAATTTGACTGATTATTCTTGGTAAGCCTGCGTCCTATTAAATTTATACACTTATCTTCTCCGGTGAAACTGATTATATTAGAAGAGACTTTCAATTTGACTGATTATTCTTGGTAAGCCTGCGTCTTATAAAATTTCTATAAAATATGACATATGAATAGATGTTGACGAGAAATCAGTTTGAATTTGAATGCTTCAAAAACTTTTGAAAAAACATATTACGTTTTAAAAGGAACAAAAGTATCATATACGTATACGATATTACTCACATAACTCATGTTCTGTGTCCAGGATAGATTTTCATTTTATGTCAATACTGAAGACGCTTACAACAGATTAGTCGTCTAAATTTTAGTTGGTTCTTATTCTCTATAGAAAAAAACTTATGTCTATGTATGTATACCATCCACGTTAACAAGGTCAAATAAGCGGGACCCCCGAAGAAGAAAAAAACTTGTTACTCTACAAATGATCGTTGAAAAAACACACGAGAAGTCTTATTAAGTTTCTTGTCTGTATAAATTAAAATCAGTAATGAAATTATAAATTTTTCAGATGTACCAAGAGAAATTCAAATTTCTGACTCATCCAAACCAGCCTACACTCCAAGCTATTTCAGAAATTTCTTCTCTGATAAAGACAAGAGAAATTTTGGAGAATTCAGTGGATTCCGAAATTTCAGTTGGTGGCATAAAGACGGCAAGGGAAGAATTGCAGGCCACGCCAGGTCTGGAGTTTCTGCGGTATCATGTCGAGGAGTTCAGAAATGGGTCTTTAAATGATGTTGGACGAGAGGTGAGCAGCTTGATGAAAGTTACCTCAATTTTCGAAAGGTCTTTAAGGGACTATAGTAGGTTAAGCATGAGCTGTCTTGCACATCCGTGTCGTTTCTTGAAAATGTAAGGATGAAAATTTTGAAATCTATTAATCGAATTCAATTTGAGTGTATTATAAAAAAATAGAAAATCATGACACACACTATCAATCACTCATGTACTCAATAAAGGCGTTGTACGCGGAGAGGCGGGCACGACTCGAGCGCGTCTGCCACGAGCATCGCACCCAGACGTCGTTTGGGGGCGTCGCGGCGGCTCCCAGAGCGCAGCTGCGGTGGCTCAACCGGGAACAGCTCGTAGTCTGCTTCTCGGCGAAGGTTTGAGCTATAATCTCGGCTTAGCCAAGATTATAGCGTTGTAAAATTATGCAGTCTGACTAGGATTAAACAGACGCATTAATTGAAATGTTCACTTTAATATATCTTCGAAACAATTGAGCGAAATTCACTGCTGTGACAGCATATAGTTCATTAGAATATTAATTTTGATGCACGTGTCATACAGATATTTTATTGCGGTACTACATGACATCCATCCACCAAAGGGTAATGATGGGAAACAATATATTCAATTTAACACAATTTTAATTATAATATACGGAATAATATGGGATGCTGAATGAATTCATATATCATGTATAATAAAATAAATGGGTATCGATTCGTGTACATACCAGCATAAATGAATTCGATTTAAATATAAACACGAATATGGTGAATAGTTCCTAGCACCTTAATGAACCAAAAACTTTATTTGATACTTCAAGTTTCAAAGTCTCAAGACTTCGATCAAGATCGAGTTTCAATCAAAATGCGTGCAATAAAGTCGAAAACTTGGGTTGGCATCAGATGTGATTTCTCCTTTATTTTCCATGCCGTTTTTAGGTTGGCACGACTTCATGGTGCCATTATCTTCTGAAGCACGCCCTTACCAACGCAACGTTAAACCGAAAAAATAATCTTGGGCGTCATATGCTCGCAATCAAGCAGTTGGTCCCTCAGCATGACCTCAAAAGGCAAGATAACCTAAATATGTGAAACAGATTCACCAAACGTACAGGATACTAGTAGTACAGGTTCACCAAACGGTATCTTGGTTCAACCGTATGCTTAGTCAGTTGATCAAAGAGTATAATAAGTCGCTTGTGCAGCTTGGAATTAATTGAAAATCGGTGATTGATTAGGAAATTATTCAGATAGAGTAAAATGAGTTACGTCAAAATGCGTCAGATAGGCGTTACTGAGGGAGACGTTCTTTGATCATTTGAAAGTTTTAAAACAAGTCGCACTGTAGCGGCCCGACTTTCTGACTGTCGTTCTCGCTCTTCTTTCTTTCCGATGCATTACTCGCAGCTGAAGTTGGACATGAGCCTGGGTCGGCTCACTCTTGATTGAGCCACCTGCCTTGACGGGCGTGGCAGGACGCAGTAATTGGTCGGCAAGGAAATGCCTTGGATCTATCCCCGATGCTGCTGTCAACCATTCATTTGAGAACAAAGTTATTGTATTTTGGTTACTTCATTCGCCGCCCATGGACGGGTGCGGCTGCAGGCAATCGGAGCCAAAGTACCAGTCTCAAGACGGTAACGTTTCCGGCGCTGTACGTCGCATGGACTTTGTCGTTGATTTGAACATCTGTCTTCCCACTCGGTGAACAGTGAAGAAGGAAGCTGCAACTTGTCGGCAACGTTGGATAAGAGTCCCGGCGTAAGCTCGGCAAGCACTGCGCTCCTCCGCTATATTCCCACACTTTGAATTGATTTGACCTAGTCGATCTCCGAGAAACTGACTTGCTCACGGCGATAACACCGGTGACGTACGGATGGACCCAGCCTAATTTAATGTTTTTTTTTATTGGTTAACTTAGCAATTCCCGTCTGAATTAACTATATACATAGGATTACTGATGCACTACTACTCATGAATTCGCTTGTTAATTTATATGCATTGTTCATTGAATATATAGTTCATGCTTCATTTATATAGTTTGTTCATTCTTTCTCACTATCCCGTTGGGGAAGCCCATATGTATTGCCCCTCTCCCGCAACATAGATTTTTGGTGGAAGGAACTAAAAATATAGTTTGGTGTAGGAAAATTCACAGCGAGCTGTAAAAATTCGAGAATGACTCATTATCAAAAGAAGTAAATTCTTTGAGGCAGCACAAACAATTTTCAAAAATGGAAACAATAAAACAAATTTTCAGAATATTCTTAAAAAGAAAGTTAATCGATATTCACTTTCTTCAGGAACGACCGCAGACTTTCCTCTGGCGGAATCTTATTAGGGTAACATGGGGCAGCGAGCCCACTGCGGGTCAC
>NW_025944666.1:0-468 GCF_000764305.2 Hyalella azteca | reverse complement strand
TCCTGCGCGGATAGCAGGACTCGACGCGCGCCACACAAAACTCATGGGCCTTCGTCGTCAACTTCCATCGAGGAAAATAATATTTGTTGGTATATTGCTAAATAGAGACTTCCTCTATGATGATAATTCCTTGGAGAGAAGCTTGTTCTGCCACGATTTATAAAAATTAGAATTATGAAGGCACCGTTTAATTATTTGTAAAGCTTAAATCTCAGGAACTTGGGTAAAACACCGTATAAACCTTATACTTCACCAGGAATCAATGTCTAATGGATAATGGGTCTAATGGAAACCTTATACTTCACCAGGATCAATGTCTAATGAAGTTTTTGCCGTCTTTCGGAGAAGATAACAGTATTTTCTAAAGAGGTGGCAACAGGTTAGCTAAATTGAATGACATTAGAGTAAAGTTTAGACTTAATTATTGCTGTGAGGATATGTGGTCACGTGAATTCTTTGTGTATTTCG
>NW_025944665.1:0-2054 GCF_000764305.2 Hyalella azteca | reverse complement strand
TCAAACAAGATCTGAAAATATGATTTATCATAATAAAATATCAGACAATAGTAATAGCAAGAGGTAATCCAATCCAGGGTCTGCCATGTGGCATCTGGGTGAGTAAAATCTGAGTTGTTAAAAACTACTCCAGTAAGTAAGTAGTAGAATGGTTTACTAGGGCTTCAGCTTTCAAGCTATTTCACACCGGAGGTCAAAAGTTAACATCGCCAGCAAGGTAGAAGGTCTCAATTATTTAGAGTCTCAAATGGTTCATTGCTCACAAGGAGCGGGAGGTCTCAGATGTTCAGCCCACTTAAACTGGCACAAAAGCAGCGTTAACACCTCAAAAAGACGAAGTGACAAAGAGGGACAGGTGAAAAGCAACAGAAACTAAGACACTCAAGAAAGATGTTGCTTACACGGGACGTCGGCCGGCTGCACGAGAGAGACAGAGAAGGGAAATGTAAGGAATCCTACCTACATAATAACTTATTGTAAGGAATCCTGTCTACATAATAACTTATTGTAAAGAATCCTACCTACATATCAACTTAATATATGTTATCCTACCTAAAGAATAACTTAACCCCACAACTGAGACCCGCAGTCAGATACCATGATCTCAGCGGTGGGGCACTCAGAAACAATCCCCCTGGGAGCGCAAGATCCCATAGGACTTCTGACAAGCACAGACAAACGTCAGAAGTCCCTCCTGAGGGGAAACTATTCCAGTTGAAATCAATATAGTTATGTTGAAATTTATTACTGGTTAAAATCTTTATTGTAATTACGCTTGTCAAAGTCATTTATTAGTAGCAAAGTCGTCTGCCTCCTGCCTTATCGTTAAGATTGATGAACAAGACTTACGACTGTGCGGATTAGATCCTGGAACCATTTACTTCATTTGTGAAATCTTTTCTGTCTTTTTCTGATTTTGTGTTTGTGTGAATGTGTTTCCTTTTATTAAGTTATTAAATTGCATGTTTGCGCCCCTGTGTTTGCTCGTCCCAATTTTCTTATTGACTATGAGCCTTCTTTGAACCCGTAGAATTTGGCTCCGTGGAGATTATGGAATAATTATTCAGGCTCTTTGTGGGATCAAACTAGCATGCTAGCATGCATTTAACCTACCTTTACCCTTATTACCTTGACTTGTGAGCAAATACTCCTTACCCTATTTTCACTTTTTTTCACTTCTTATTGTTCTCAACAAGAGAACTCATACCATGGTTTCCATCCTTGTAACAAATAGGTATGTCTTAATAAATTCATTCCTGATTGTGTTAGCTAAGACTGTTATTATCTGTGATATTTGCTAGACTTTTTTCTGTATATTGTACTAAGTCAACCAATCATATTCACCAGATAAGAATATCTGCACCTCAACTTACTGATTGGACTTGAAACCAGTTACTTGTTCTTTTTTTCAAAAACTAAATATAAATAACGTTGTCCTGCAACGCCGCTTTCGCGGTAGGACTTGAGAGAGCCTCAATCTTGCATTAGTGACTCATTCCAATTGCAAGCAAATAGTGTTTTATATGTCCAACAATTGTCGTTCCAATAGTGATGTCAATCTTATTCTACAGCATTTGCAACCTCTGCTGTTATCTTCTCACAATTGGAAGATGTTAACCACTTTGCCTGGGCTTCTGAATAAAAGTTTTGTCATTTTCTCTGTTTGTTTTCTGTACACTTATACCTAAATCTAATGGTAATAATTGTTTTCATCTGATTAGCCTTATGAAATTCAAGTGTACCGTGTATTGATTCATGTAACTTGGCAGGTATTTGATCAGAGCTACTCCTCTCCCTCAAATGTCAAGACCTCAGCCTCCCTCAAATGTCAAGATTTAAGAAAGAAAATTTAAATCATCATTCCTTTTTAGCAACACCCTCCTGATAACTTGAAAATTTGTGGGTATACTTGTGAAACTCCACTTAATGAAACTTTGAGGCTAAAATAGCAAGATCCCACACATCTTCCATTGGTCTACTTTCAAATCAGAAATACTGCTGTTTGTCTCACACTTCTAACTAGTGTACAAAATGGATTAATAGAGCTCTATTAG
>NW_025944664.1:69221-95004 GCF_000764305.2 Hyalella azteca | reverse complement strand
CTAACCACTCGCGTAACGTAACGCACATAACACGTGTGTAAGTAGTGTCGTTCTAACCACTCGCGTAACGTAATTCAAATAATGAATCAAGTCTGCTGTTAGTATTCAGCCCACAACGAGATATATTCTTTTATATTATGATCTTTACAATACCTGTTGCGCAAGCGAAAATCACTGGGTGTAATGACTGTCCACCGGTGAGCGTCGAAGCATATCTTCATATTCTTACAATCACTCGAATTTTATCAAACATAACGCGTAGTGCGACCAATAAAACCTCTGCTTGAGAGTTGCAGGAAACCTGCCTGGCACAAACAGGCTGCCGATCCACTAAACCTTCCAGTGCAACTACTCGGCGTGTCTATCCTTAACATGCGGCACTACATTATTTGAAAAAAAATGTTTTCACATGACAAGCAGTGACCGAGTTAAATTTAGTAACTAACAGCTAAGAGTATATAGGTTAGTCTTAGGATCATAAAGTTTGCGGTTTGAAGTATTCAGAGCAGCTGCATGGGAAATGAATCAAGGGATTGAGTGATACCGAGATGGAATATCAACTCGTTTATTGGAAGGTTGAAAAATACGTGATGTTCATAAGGTTAACGTCGCTCAGTAACTTATAGAATATCTAGCATAAGAAAGATTCAGACTTATACTTCTGAATGAAACAAAGAGCCAAGTGATTGAATGTTCATAAAAATGTAGAAAAAGTGAAAAGAGTTGCGAAAGCTGATAGTTGTGGAAGAAGCAGGGCCATAAAAGAAACGTGTACACTAATATGCACTAATAAGCGAGTATATAAATAGCATTAAAATGTAAAACAAAATCCAAACTTAGTCCTCCACTTCGGCAGAGTAACGTCTACACAAAGCTTAATAACTTCGTAATATCGTGAAATTTGTTGGGTAATTACTAGTTCAGACAAAACCTAAACTTAGTCTAGTGCACCTTACAGCCTTCAGGCAGGGATATCACAGTGTGTTCAAGGCGGGGATTCGTAAGTATTTCTTAAGTTATAAGTTACATTATTGAATCTCGATGATTCTTAGAGATAGAGTTTCATAGGAACTTAAGGTATTTAAAATATAATTGAATCGTACCATATTCACCTTGCGTGTTCTAGTCGGTGATGGTTTTCACTGCATTAGCAAGGCATTTTTCAAGGCATTGTAGCCAATACGAGCAGTTTCTAACTGAATAATAACCAATAATTTACAGTCTACATATAATTGTTGTGAATCAAGGTAGTTGTTAACGCAATGCTAAAAAATTTATAGTTTTAGCAATATTATAGTCCATCTGGGTAATATTTAACCACAATGACAGATTTACTGTTTTAATAACATTAGAGCGAATTACGGCAGTTTTTAACTGCATTATATAGAATTTATAGTTTTAACAGTAATATCGTCAATCTTGGCAGTTTTAAGCTGCGATTCAAGGCAATTCCTAACTGCAATTATAATCAATTCGTGTATTTCTTAACTAGAATACAGTACATCAAAACTGTTAGATACAAACGCATGTGTTGATAATAAACATCGAAGTCTGGCACGTGGAACTCGTGCATGATAGATGGCGCTTGTAAGACGACCTGAGTCCTGTGCAATTTCATCTTTAACCTTTAACTCTTGTCGGACTGAATAGGTAAAAATTAACTTACACTTAGTGCGATAATAATATTGTAATATTAGGAAGTGTAATAAAACTTAAATATACCAGCGCTGAAAAGCTTGATAAAGAGTACGTCTGAGACTAGATTCTCTTTGTACACCTTGAACAAGATCGACTTATTAAAAATATATAAAATTGCAGCGTTGAAATAAAATAAACAACACTAAAATGAAATAAAGGGCATGCAATGAAATAATTGCCCTGGTAAAAAAACACCAAAATGTGGCAAGCAACTCCGTTTATTGTTGTCATGGCAACCCCGAGTTGACAGTCGTTCCTGAACGGTTCACCCCAAAAGCAAAACCAACATGTTGCACTAAGCACGTTACCTCCTCCACAAAGGAGAAGGTAGCTCTGATTTTTTATGTAATCTCTGATTTTTTATGCAAAGATAGCTCTGATTTTATTGATGTAATCTCCGATCTTTGTATTTCTTGCACTAAAAAACGTGTGTCTATTATTTGTAAGGCATTACCATTTATGTGGAACTTTTATCAAAATTCTGGATGGAAATGTGACCAAAAAAGTTTAGTTCAAAAATTTTCTTGTAGGAGAAATATTAAACCATGGCAACTAAAGAATCCAAAGTCATCAAAAGTTCACGGAACTTACTCTTTTTCAGCGCAAAAGGAAGAATTAATGATTCCGTAAAATCCACACCTTCTCTTCCCGAGATATCTTGTTGAGAAGAACCAGCCTCAGGACGGGTAGTGAAGACGATCTTGCATGGGAATTCATGGAATTTGTAGACCATTTCTTCTACGATTACGCTGGACGTGGCGTTGGCTTCGTCGTAGCCGTTAACGAGGATCAGAGGATGTAGATGTTTCAAAACATATTCAACGTTGTTTGTTCCAATTTGGCTGCAGGCTTCAGGAAAGTTTTCCTCGATGACGTCAGAAAAACTGCGGGATTTTGTATCGCGGCACATGAAGTGGATGAAGACGCCATGCAACTTACCCTTACCCCAGATTTCATACTTTAATAACTCGTCAAATTGATATTGCTGACATCTTGAGCTAAACGGTTGCAGATAGGGTTGATCCCGTCTGAGGGCTGGGGACTCGTAAATACTGACACACATTTCATCAAATACTTTCTCAAATTCGACGTCGACTCTCCTCTCCCGGTTCTCCTTCAGTACGCAATACGCAGCAAAAGCGTCATCATCAACGCGCACATCAGAGTATTTATCCCAGAGCGCCTGGCAAGCTTCCTTCACCCGCTGAGCCTCAGCGTCCGGCACGCGGTGCAGCTCAGCGGCCTCGCTGATCAGCTCGTATGCGATCTCAGTGATCCTGTCCGCCACACCCACGAGTTCGGGAGGCTCTTCTGTGAGGCTGATGAGCACTTCTGTCCTAAGACATCGAACTTCTTCAATGTTAAACCAATTTTTGCGGTGTGCATCTTTGGTTGTGCGGTCAACTTTATCAGTACCACCATTGAACACTGTTAACAAACGGCTAAGATATAGGGCTAGCTCGATCAGAGGCTGAGCATCGAATAGACGTACATCAAACTCCTCACAATTACATTTTTTGAGAGTTTCCATCAAATAGGAATTGCGCCAGAGATATGACAGGAGTTCTAACCAGTCAAGCTGCGTCTTCCTTGTCAAACAGTAATCCAAGTAAGTAACCTCCGGAGGCTTGTCCGCAAACATTTTCTCCATCACAAAGCGCAGCGCGTGCGGCAGCACAACGTTCAGGGCGTACAGACTCCTGTACACGGCGTCCAGGTCCCCGCATGACGAGGCCAGCGGACAGAGGTTCTCTCCACCGACGGCGGGGGCAACGGGGAGACTGGCGGGTGACTTGGGTGGTTCTGATGCGACACGCCTGTAATGTTATGTTTCTGACGTTTATACAGAACTATTATCAATAAATATCTGTGAATTCTTCAATATCGCAGGAAACGAAAGTAATGAATTTCGTCAGCGTCACCCGAATAAGACAATTGACTTTTAATTGAACTACCCCAAATTAAAGAAACGCAGAGGGTTAAATATTATGCTTATTCATTAAAAAAACGTATTTTAACTACAATATTAAAATTCGTTTAACACAACCCAATTATTATCTATATTACCGACCCCAAGCACGTGAAAACAAGGTTCAAAGAATAAATTCAATTCATTTTTAGCACATTTTCTCATCTATGGAAAAAATGCACTAATGTGCTCGCCATGTCTGTCTGTCCGTCCGTGACCTCAAGTTTTCGTCGACGAGAAAATGCGCTCTCTGTCACTCACTGCAGTAGTACTACTGAGTTATATTTTTGTATAATACGGCCAGAAGTTGGTAGTACCAACCTGCTGGGTTCTGCCTGTGGTGGCAGCGGCGGTTCATCAGTGAGAATCAGCGCGCAATTGTAATCCCTGGCGGAGGGAAGAAAATGTTTCATATTTTTTGGCATGTAATGGAATAGAAAGAAATAAAGATTGCTTTGTTAGGCAGAGTGACTGTTACTCTAAATCGTTATGGAAATCATATTTTAATTATTGGAATTCCTCAAGTCATATGAGCTACCTGAACTTATTATCAGGTAGGTCCTATTTTTACCGCAACACTGAAGCCAGTGAGAATTACTCCTTAATTGAAGCTAATGACCTCAAGTGCTTGGAGACATGACGTACATCATTTCAAATAACCAATTTCAGAAGTGAGTGTAAAATCTCCCCGAACTTGTTTGTCGGGATATTCAAGTGAAATCTGCCTTCTGTATCGGCTCGATATTATTTTGGCAGCATCGATTTATTCAGACAGTGTTCCTAAGTTATCAAGATTTTCTTAAGCAGGTCAGCTGGTTATGAACCACAGGCTGCTGCTTGGACCACTCATAACATCTGTGATGTCCAAGTGGCTTTTCATTGCAGCGTTCTGATTGGTTGGCTCACACGCACCTCCGACAGTTGCGGACGCTACTTAAGCAAAATTAAAATGACGGGACACAAGTGAAGAAGCACAATGGCTTCATTCCTCTATTTGCGACTCTTCAAGACTTCAATTGTTCCTTGGATGACAGATTTTAAAGTAAAATATTTAATCTGTAGCTCAACAAAATAATTTCGGCGCAGCGTGATGTAAGAAATCAGTTCATTTACCGCATTGTCAGCACCCGGCTGGGTCCCGCGTGGATTTGCTGGTTCGTGAAGATCGTCCTTAGGCCCGCGTGCTGCAGCTCCACCAGCATCTCCTGCAGCTGCACTTCAGTCAACGCGCAGTCACGCACCTCCAGCCTCCGCAACCTGACATGAGCCATTCATCACATAAGAACAGGTCTTAAAACACATTTCTTAACGATTTATTTGCACCCTCAGAACCACAAATGAGACATTACTGATCATCATGAAGCAAGGTAGGTAACCACCACCTGTTGTCAGCAGGAGCCATGCCAAGTAAGGTGCGAGTCAAACTCTTTTGCTGATTTTCAGCAACCAACTTCACCAAAAGGAAAATGTTGGGAGACGTGGGCAGGGCAGCGATGTCGCCCTCAGATTTGGGTTCAACAATCACCCCTGCGAGGGCAAGAAATTAAACAATCTTCAGGAAATGGGTGTTTTGGAAAGCATGTTGTGGAATACTTGTTTTTGAAATGGTTGATTGTGAACTGGGTTTACCTTATGTGGGAAAGGTGATTGTGACAGGGCTGTTTGTAAAAGAGGTGTTCATGGAATGGGTATTTTGAAATGAATGTTTGAGGATATGGTAATTATGATAGGTTTTTATAATTTTGAAATGTGTGTTTGTAGAAATATTGACTTCATAGATGAGGAGAATTACAGCAGAGCTTGCCTAACATTTTCAACTATTCACTCAACTAAACATAGCACGATTAGTCCAATGTCTCTTTCAAAACTCTAAATATCAAGGACATGTACAGAGAAATTGAAAGGCGAGGATGACATATTTATTTACATTCAATTCTAATAAGAGGATCTTCAGTGATAATTTTTCCAAATAATACAAACATACACAAACCAGTTGAACGAAGTTGCAATAATTGTTATGTATTGTTATTGTCTAGTTGAGGAATTATCAGGTTTGTGTTTTATCTACTCTTCTAATACTGGTTAATAGTTTTCATAATAATTTTGTGAAATGCAACCAGATTAATTCATTTTCCTAAGTTAACTTCACACTTGTTTTCGCAGACTGAGTTAAAATTAGCCCGAGCGCCATTTGATGTATTGACATCTTGATTTTCATCTCACAATTTTCTTCAGTCTTGCAGTTAATAAATTATTAACAGACCTGTGGTAATTAAGGCCAGTTCAGTTTGGGAACTACTGACTGGATACAACAAATTTAATCTCTGACTTTCCATGTATTTGAGCCTAAAATTGCCTCAAATCAAAAAATTTATATCAAAAATCAAATTTAAATCAAAAACCTCAAATCAAAATATCAAACAAAAAAAAATTCTGTCATCTCACCAGCTCTTAAAACTAGATATTTTTACCCTACATACGCAAGATTATCCCTACATACGTAAGATTAATTATCCTATTAATAATATCTATTCACAGGGATATACGGATATGTTCACACTCACAAAGCTCGTGGTGCTTGTGCTGCAGGGGCGTTAAGTCAACGTGCGGCTCCGTGACAATCACGAAGTCTGAGTTGGGCGTCGCGACTTTGGCCAAGGATTGGATGCTGTTTGTATCCTTGATACGGCCAGCAAATGATGACAATGAGCAGCTGCACGACAATATAATATATAAGCATGATACCTCAGGGCTAAAGAGGGTTACAAGTTCAGAGCTTTAAATGTACAACATATTAGTAATAAATATAGGTATATTTAATAGATAATCCTCCCTGATCATCGCACCTCGAGGAGTTCAAGGCTTCAAGAATGTGGTCACATGGTTGTGAATTCATTTCATTCACGCTTGTGTTCATTAACAGTCGCAGCTCAAGAATTCCTCTGAACGTCCTAGCCACCTCATGCCAGGACTCGGGCGCTGAGTCACGCTGAGCAAGGCCGGCTGCTGGTGCGGCAGCAGCAGCGCAATGGCATCAACATTGTGGCCTGTGTATGTAAGCACCTCATGACCTGGTCTTAAAAACAACAGATTATTGTCATAAATTCTATTATCAAATCTTTGCAAATGGCATGATAATAACGAATTTTGTGAAGATTATGTGTATTTTTATTCAGGCATTGCAATCACAAAGCTCTGCTAAATTTACACGTGCTTCAAAAGTAACAACAGGAGGAGCACAAGTAATGTACTACCGTAGTACCCATTATCAGGCAAAATACCATGTATGATCATATCAAATTGTCTCCATAAAAGACCCACCGGCCTCTGGTTTGAGTTACAGGCAACATTATCATGCCTCTGTCATTCACTGATTATCTGACAATCATTCCATACAAATCATTACCCCTACCTTACCCAAAAATTAATAGTAACATTTATGGTTGATTCAGATAATTAAATTGACGCGCTTTCTGTATTTATTTAAAAGATGGAAGTAACAATATCTATCGATGAATTAAAGTATCTGAATGAAATTTAATTAAATTCAGGTAATATAGTTACCGTTCACACTTAAATGCTTGAATTTGTATCATATGACATTTTTAGAGTAGTGACTGTATTTAAAGATTCTTCAAATGCCATTTACTCCTTCAATATGAATTATATTTTAAAATCCATAGGAGTAAATACAATTTAATTGCTTTCATTTATTTGTTTTGCAAATTCAAGTTTCTTCACATTTCCATGCTTGACTGCATAAAAGTTAAAGAATTAGTGCGGATTAAAAACAAATGCAATAATTGGATCAAATTATACATGCCAGCACACTATAGGTTTTTATAAAGCGCTTTACTGTAATATTCATCAGTTTCACGCCGCTCTCCGCTCGAGCTGTGAGCAATAGAGGATCAATACTTACAAAATTACACATTCATCTCAGTGTAGGCAATGTTCAGAAGAGAAAAATTTCTTAGTCATAACACTTGAAAAAGAATAAGCAAATACAGTTATACAGTTATGTGGTCTAGGAATTTACAGTGTAATATACAAATAAGTATCATATAATTAGATTATCTTATAATTATTGTCTGATATATATTTTATTTTCTGTTGATTATTGCTATACAACATTCATTTCTGTTTGTATCTTCCTGTTTATCATGGACATATAGAAGAAAAATTTGCATTAGCCAAAAGGTCTTAAGAAGGTACATGATTTCAGCAGTAAAGGCAGATCAACAGATAGAAGGGACGTAAAAATTGAGGGAAAGTAGAAGTTCTTCAATATTTCAGATTTTATTGTGTAGAGACTTCTATGTTCACCTAAATGACAATAAGGTTTGTAAACAACCATCAAGAAACAACTATCAAGAAACTCATTGACACACAAAGTTCCATGAAGGTTTGACGGTACAATGCCAGAGGCAAAATCTCTCAAACAATTAAGGTACCAAATAAAAATACAACCTGCATCAATGCTCCATTTGTTGTTGTGTGCCAAGTAGACTCCGGCAATCGCTTCAGTAATATGTTGCGAGTCACGACAGTTCAGCAAGATTTCCTCCCAGTCATACATGTCAACACGTTCCATAGCATCATGCAGGAGCGGCCAGTTTTTCCAGAAGACAGTGGACTCCTCAGCAGCACTCAGCTCCATGAACACATACGTGGGCACTTCTGAGAGGCTAATTGTATTATGGATTAGTAAATCAACATTAATATTGGTGATTAGTATCTAATTCACAAAAAAATGTCAATCTTCCTATCCATGTTAAAATTTACCTGGAAACATTTTGAACTTTATAGAGAAAACATGGTCATAGTGTGTAAGTGCAGCTACTATGTTTGTTAAACTAATTTTGTAATTTCAAAACTTCATTTTTCTGCATTGTACATATGTATTGAATTTTTTTATATCATGTATATGCACAGCAAGATAATATAAACAGTGAGACACTTGTTAATTAGTTCAAATTTATGTAGTGAGACCTAAATCAACTAGGTCTCTGTATAAAAATATTTAGATAGAAAATTTAGCCCTGTGAAACGTAGGGGTATCAGGTCCAAGAAAATATGATTGAATCCTCTAACGACAACCGCATGAGTTTTCCATCTCAGAAACAGTCTTAAGAAACTCAATTAGATCTTTCTAAACAGAAAACTCACTTGAAAATATCAAATTTTTGTGACGTCAGGATGGGCGGTAATGCATTATTCTTGCGGAGCTCCATTACGACAGGCTTAGAAGCAAACAGTTCCTGTAAGCTCTTGTGATGAAAGCAATATGTGCACGATTCAAAACTTTTCATTGGACAATTTATTCTCATGACAACACCTAGAAGAGCATTAGGATCAAGCGTCCCAAGCGCCCCATATTCTTTGAGTTTTGATCTGATACTGCATATCAAATCGTCAAGTTGCTTTGCAGAGAAAACCAAATGACCTTCACAAATCATCTTCAAGGAGAAATTGCTTAAGTCTTGGAAGAAAGAATTGATAAGGCCAGATTCATCAACAATTTCCATGTTTGCCAGCTTTGCCTGAATATATTTCTTATATAGATCATATGTGACTCGAGCTACAGCAGCATGAGATTTCAAATTATTTATCCTTTCAGGGAAGTTCCAGACCAGGTGACAAAAGAGAACCAAATTAATTGGATGAACAAAAAGTTTTTGAATTCTCCATCCAAGAGATCTGAAGCTCTTCACAACTTTCTCAGCATGCGGAGTAACATGCTTTTCATACTTCTCCAGAAATCTTAGTTGTTCATTCAAATCACAAATTTCTGATATCTCATACTCTTGGAACTTCACACCTTCTCGCTTCAGAAAGTCGTTGAGCTCATCAGCACCACTTGGCCTGGTGGTGATAATCACACGACACTCATGGTTCCTCATTTTGTTCACCATCTGTTGCACAACATTATACGAGTCTTTATGACATTCATCATAGCCGTCAATGAGAATCAAAGGGTTAGACTCAGCGATTCCTTGGATGACAGTTTTAGAGCCAAGTTTCTGGCACACATTCTCAAAGTTTTCCATTACTACATCAGTAAATTCTTTTGTAGAAACATTCCTGCATTCAAAATAAAGCAACAAATTGTGATTCTTTAGGTTGAACATTTCTACCTCTGCATCTGAGATACCATGGTGCTGTATGACCAAGTTCTTGGCCAAAGTGGATTTCCCATACCCAGAGTCACCAATGACTACGATGAACTTATCATTGCCAGTTAGGAGTTCAGTGTAGGAGATCCTGCGTTTGGGTTGATTTTTAGGTTTCTGTAGTGTCAATTCCAGGGGATGAAAAACTTTTGAGCATTCAACTTTGTAAACACCGAAGAGTAGAGTTTCTTCAGCCAACTTTGCTTCCCACTTGACTTTGGCTTCTTTGTTTCCATAAGTTTGCAGGAAGAAGCAACAATAAGCCTTAGCTTTTTCAGTGTCTGTGCGCACTTCATCCCACATCCCATCTACTTGGGTTTTGAAACTCGTTACTTCATCAGCAGGGATGTTGTACACGTTGCCAGCTTCATCTATCACATCATGCATGGCTTTGACAATTTCATCAAACTTCATAGGGTTGACAGCAGCACCAGCGACTTTATGTATAACAGCATTTCTCATGTCCTTGGCCTCCTTCAGGAGGCACTCTAGTTGACTGAGACTTCTCTCATAGCCAATGTGTGTGTATGATACTTTTGATTTGAATATTTCAAACAAAAAAGAAGATATTAGAGTTACGTCATAATTTGATGCTTCTTCCTGTAGCATTTCAATTGTACGTGTGGGTAGTTCAATTTTTGGTAATTTAAATTTATTGTTCTTCTCTGCCACCAGGGCAGCATGGCGGTCTTCATATTGCTGCTTTTTTTCTCCGAAATAATCTGCATAAATTTGCCCAAGCGGCTTGTCGCTGCATTCCCACTTTAGAACGGCACGAAAAACTTCACACATGGGAACTTGGACGGCAAAAATGTTTTTGTACCTTGTAGCTTCTTGAGGTGATAGCTCAATTCCAGCCACTAATGATATTTTCTGTGTAATATGCTTGAAGCCAATAATAAAAAATATAAATAAGAGCAAACAAAATAATAGATACTCTAAGCCAATTCCAGCCATTTCTACTTAAAATGGTCTTAAGGTGCTTATAGACGAGGCAAATAGTTGTGTTGACTAGTTGACACAACTAAAATTTGTGATGATTGATGTGTTCATAGGCAACTAGATGGTGCATTGCACACAGAGCAACTCAAGTTGTTTTGAAGCAGTCGAGTGCGCCCAGTACTGCTTTGGCCGTCTCAGAGTGCAGAACTGCGTTGCTCTCTCTCTTAACCACTGTAGCACATACAGCTTCAGAGCTCTCGCATGCCTCCACCATGCACACCCTTACAGTGTCTTACTCGACAACTCCCAACGTCGCACTGGCGCTGGCGCAGTGTACTGAAAACTCTCTCCTCATATTTAGGCTCTCAGCCTGCAAAACTGTAGTTGACTCAACTAATCGCCATGTGTTTGAGCACCTGTACTGTTGATTACTATTTGAAGCAAATTTTTCAAGTTCTCTTGATATCTGTTGATATTTTTCCAAGTTCTCACTATCTGTTGGCTTCCTGAGGAGAAAGCTCAATCCCAGGCACAAGTGTGATGTTCTGTGAGCAAGCTGCCATTTCTGAGGGCAGTTTTACCTGCACAAATATATTTCATAGTGACAAATTTAGCATCTAGCCCATTTTAGAAAGGAAAAGGAAATTAAAATTGCAGGAAAAAATTCAAATTTAAATAACATGCTGGAAAATTTTTTTTGCAAAGTTTTAATTTCTACAACAAAATTAAAATGGGACTTTTCAAATACTGAAAAATCTAATTAAAATTCATAAATATTATTAGCAGAGGTAATAGGCCTCAATTTGCTATATAATTTAGATACTAATACATAACTTGGGAAAATACGTTTCTAGCTAACACTACCTTTGCAAAGTAGCCAAGGTAGCACACAACACTTTAGCACAATTAGCTTGCCCAATACTGCACCACATACCTTAAAAAGCCACTATTAGTGCATTCATTGATATCCAGCACTCAGAACTGAAATGCAGGGATCAGAATCCACACTTGAGAAATGAAAGGAATATAAGAAATTGCATGGATCTTGCTTAATTGAAAAAGCAGGGAAAGATTGAAGTGCTTCTTAGCATCAATATGAATATGGATGGATCATAATATAGCTATAATCAGAAAGAATGTTCAAGGGGTAAAGGAACCATACCACAGGCAGCAACAGCAAATACTTATGGACTATGGCAAAATGTGGTAATGGCGTGCTAAATATATTGAAATTTCATATAGCTTGAGTCACTTTAATACAGAAACATGGAGTTGATGGGGTTCAAGCATTGTTATCAATGTGAAGAATGAAAAATGTACAAAATGCATGTCAATATTCAAGCAACAGCCTGTGATTGGCATAAATATAATTGCTGATGATGCAAGTGTCAATTTTAATCCTTGCTACAATGATCATAAAATGAACATAATCATCACACAAGAAATTCCCCCTTTCACGAAGGGACTGATGAAAGAGGCATACCTGTGACATATTAAATTTAGTAATTTCAACAGTTATTCAGAAAATAGTCAGTAAATCAGTAATTTTCCATAACAGGAAATTATGACAATAATAGGAAATTGAGAACATGCCAAATTTCTGTTAAATTCTCTCTATTGCATCAAGATGCTCAATGAGAATATCTTGCAAAAATATATAGATTGCCTAGAATATTTGAGAATCACAAGAAATATTCAGCAGCTTAAGTTACTGTGCCTCTATTTCAAATGTAATTAACTATTGAATATTTATGTCCTCTATCATTCTAGTGCTTTTTTTTTTTTTTTTTTTTTTTTTTTTTTTTTTTTTTTTTTTTTTTTTTTTTTTTTTTTTTTTTTTTTTTTTTTTTTTTTTTTTTTTTTTTTTTTTTTTTTTTTTTTTTTTTTTTTTTTTTTTTTTTTTTTTTTTTTTTTTTTTTTTTTTTTTTTTTTTTTTTTTTTTTTTTTTTTTTTTTTTTTTTTTTTTTTTTTTTTTTTTTTTTTTTTTTTTTTTTTTTTTTTTTTTTTTTTTTTTTTTTTTTTTTTTTTTTTTTTTTNCTGTCTCTTATACACATCTAGATGTGTATAAGAGACAGACGCAAGGTGTTCCCAACCGCTACGGGGCGAATACCCCCGTCTTTTTTCCGTAGGGCGCACAGAGTGGCTCCATAGAACACCGGTCTTGCAAACTCAGGAACCCGCCCTCCAATCACCAGGTTGACGAAACCGGCAAGGGAGGCCAGTAGCCTCGCGCCCGCCTCACCCGCCTTCCGCGAAATCAGGGCCACCAGATGACCCGGGCGTAGCCCGTCCGGGCCACCCGCCGAACCCGGCCCGAAGGAAGCGATGGCTTTCCTCACATCCCCTTCCCCTACGATAGAAGGAGGCGGGTGCTTGAGTATCTTCTAGTGCTTGAGTATCATCTTAGCATTATGCAGAACAATAAATGGTATTGATATATTGAGTCTAAATAAGATCCTTCACAACTAATAATTGTTCTATGGCACTTTGGTTGCTACTATATAGAAACACTTCAGTTATTTTTAGATTATTTTGTTATGTTTTGTATACCTATTACTATGAAGGCCTATCTTAGCTAATTTATCATTTACCCTTGCTTATTTTATTTCTGCATAGACTGGAGATAGATAGACTGCATGAATTTTTTTCTACAGTTATGAGCTGCTAACTTTTTCAGGTTAAGTTCATTTACTCCTTTACTAGCCCTGGATTGTACCACTAACTTTTTCCTTCATGTTGTTACTGGGGGTTTACAGTGCAACTTTCCTGTAGCCTTGTTATTGACTCTTTATCATTAATTGTGGATAAATGTTGCTACAGCATTCATTTGTCAATTTGGTTAGGTGATGTTTCATATCTTCTGTAATTTTTGGCATTATCACCATTAATTAAACACTATGTATGATTGATGGGTGATATAGAGGAAGGCAATAACATTGAATGAAGTTTAGCCAAGGAAGGCTCAAGCTCAAATTTTATGCAATCTCAATCCATATCAAAGATAGGTTATATTGATTGCAATCATTCTGTTATCATTGGGTTGCACTTTAATCCAGCTATCTAATGCTCCACTATAATGAGTATTTCTTCAGCTATGGTTAAATTTATTTATTGGAAAATACTTGCATTCATGTTCACCATTGGTCTATGCGCTTTTTCAACTGCACATTTTACAGGCCTTACAAATTATTTGCATTGCTCAATGCATAGTTTACATTTGTCAATTTCTCTAATTCATTTCTTAATTTAATATCTTGTGGTTCACACTATATCTTGGTAATCAATCTTTAATTAGATGTCATGTTTGCCTGATGTTTACTAACCCATTCCTCACCTCCAGACCAGCCATCTCATTTTACACAGATTGTTGATAATTTGCGCACCTACCTATGAATTATT
Source organism: Hyalella azteca (assembly GCF_000764305.2). NCBI lineage: Eukaryota > Metazoa > Arthropoda > Malacostraca > Amphipoda > Hyalellidae > Hyalella > Hyalella azteca. Next base: position 80,823 of record NW_025944664.1, on the reverse strand, counting down.
TCATTTCAACTGTTGTTTCGCTGTTTTTTTTACTTTATTCATTTGCTAAATATCCTTTGGTCCTCATTTCAATTCAAGTCACAGTATTGTGTTTCTGTAATAAGACTGATTAGAGAAACCCATCAGTAATAAAGTACCATTAAATGGGGTAATATGGGACAGGTGGGGTAAATTGGGACAGTCCTCTGCCACAGCCTAAAAACCCATCTGATATAAGCCTAAACTTGGAAATACAGACTCATGAGATAATAAATTACTTATAATGTTGTAATCATGCGCCACATCATGATTCTGAACTAGGGAAATATTGTTGCTTAGTATAATGTCTCATGCTGTTGGTGAATTAATCCTGTTACATATCTTGTTAAAAAGTTGGCAAGGACCCTACAATGAATAAATGACTGTTTTTAATGATGACTATGGAATGAATAAAATTACAGGATAGTAAAATGTAAGGGTATATGTAATAATATTGGAATTGCAAAACTAAAAATAGTGGCGTTAATTTAAACTTTTTTTCTATCTATGTAGCATAAAGGAAGTTGAGAAATAATACTTACTAGCTCTAAAAAATACCTGAAAAAATATTTAGAAGTGATATTACAATCACAATTGATCAAAATAAGTCACTGATTTTATTTTCAATTGACAGTAATTTTTAATAAATTGTATTGAATGATTATCATGGATGAATAAGAATAAAATAGTTTAACAGTTTTTTACATTGAACACATTATTACATGCAATTTTTTAAGTGCTAAAGACTTAAGTTTGTTCCTTCAGGTCTCACCTATTTGTTCTGGTGCTGGCAAGAAAGTTTCCTTTTCTATCACAAAAAAATCATAACATTTAAAATATAAATACATTATCCACCTCAAATGTTGCAGTGGAAGCTGCATTAACTATACTACTGAACCATGTAAGTGTAGTTACATTTGAGAGAATCTAGTCTACTGGGATTGTGGGAACAAGGAACCAAGACTAAGACTTGAAGCATTGAAATAATTCGAGGACTAAACTTCTTCACCTAACTTGGGCACTCAACTGGACCAGTTGATGATTGGAGTTCATGTTATATCAGGGACCATACATTTGAATGTCATTATTAATTTGTCATTGATAATTTTGTGTGGATTTGTCTCTGTTATTATTGTGATTTTGCTGCCCTGCATATGTTAAATTACAGTCATTCCCACATTTATTTACCCAATTTCCTTTACTTCACTTAATTTATTAAACATTTTGAGTGCAGCATGACCCACCGGGGTTGCCAGATGGCAAAAAACGGCCAAGTCCGAGGACAAAAAAGGCCTATAATTCAATATTTGTAATACATTAATTTGCAGGTTCTGGTGCATAAATAAATTTTCATTATTTTCATACTTTTTAAAATTTAATCCTAACTTTTAGCATTCATTTTTGCTTGACAACACAATAAAAAAAAACTAAATTGGGGACTTTGTCCAGAAAAAAATACCCTGCAATCCACTGGTGGATAATGCCAAACTCAATGTGTTAATCATTTGAGGGTGACACTAATGAATTTAGAAGAAGTTGATTTGTCATATTAGTCTTTTTTATACATATATCTAGTCTGAAAAAGCTTAATTTTGCTTGATTTTGATTGCCAAATGTTCCTTAATAAATTGCTTGTTCCTACATTTTCCCTCATTCAGACCTCATTTAAATATCCCACAAGTTTCTAAGTAAAAAAACTGCATAAAGAACAGCTGCTAATACTTCTAAGTGGTTATGGTTTTGCTTCTCTGAAAGGTTTCACATCCCATTCAATCACGCAACATCAATCACTCATTATGTGCTTTCAATTTAGTCCATTCTTTCACAGCTCAACAACTCAGCTGTCTATGCTCCATTCATACAACTAGCTAATTATCCTCTCAATTTATTATAGTCATGTTCATTCAATAATTAGCTCTCCTGCATTATTACATATATCCTTACAATTTACTGTCCTATAATTTCATTCAATTGTCATCATTCAATAAAACTCTTTTATTCCTTGTAAGATCATTGACAACTATTTAACATGATACCAGTATGTGACAGGATTAATTTACCAAGAGCATGAGAATATGCTGTTGGTGCTAGGCAACAATATTTCCCTATTTCAGAATCTTGGCTTGGCACATGATTACAACATTATAAGTAATTTATTATCCCATGAGTCTGCACAGAGGGAGAGTCTAAAAAATTCTCTGCTTTGCCACTATGGTCTGCAGTTCCAAGTTTAGGCTTATATCAGATGGGTATTCCAACTTCTCTGATTGGCAAAGACTTTAAATTTTAAGCATATATTTTCAAATTAAAAATTAATTCTTAGTTCAAAAATTCTTAGATATATGTTCTCTATAGGCTTCAAGTAATGATGTCAAAGTCGACAATGAAAAAAGATTTAGGAGTTAATATCAACAATGAGTTGAAATTTTCTAAGTATATTGAAGGTTAAGTTAATAAAGCCAATAAACAACTTGGACTGATCAGAAGCTCTTCAAGTTCCTAGATGCAGAAGCGATGAAGCAGTTGTTTGTTGCTGTTGTGCGCCCAAATCTAGAGTTTGGAAATGTCGTGTGGTCACCGAAACTTGAAAAGGACAAAAATTTAATAGTGTTCAAAGACGTGCAACAAGGATAATTCCGGGCTTGAAAGGCAAGTCCAATGAGAAAAGATTAAAGATTATGAAGCTTCCACGCCTCAGTTATTGACATCAGCATGGGGAACTCATTGAAGCATACAAGTATACTCATGGCTTATACAAGGTACCAGAAGTTTTACTAGAATTTGAAACAAGAACCAACACCAGAAGCCACGGCTATAAACTAAAAAAACTGCGTTGTAACACATCCATGCGGCAACATTTCTCGCTTTGAGTCACCAACATGTGGAACAGCCTCCCTGATAGCATCGTTGACACTCCCGAGTATGAACGCCTTCAAGAACAGACTAGACAAAGCCATGCAGGGGCATATGTTCAGTCATGAAATGCCTTGCAAATTATGGACCAGGTAATAAGTCCAGCAGATATCTCAATCAATTGTCAGTTATGGAAAGATTGGGTTCCACAGGCCGGATCCCTTGTGAATCAAGTCATGAAAAATTCCAGAATCGGCAAAAGGCCATTGGCCTATTTCTTCAGTGCCGACACATCTATTCTATTCTAAGTGTAAATTACACTTTGAAGCAATCCAATTTGGGCAATCTGGTTACAGCATAAAGTGCGCCCACAAACTTGTGCATCTGGTTACACCTCGCCCATTAAAGCAGTGGTTCTTAAGAGCATCTGGGTTAAAAATCGCAAATCTAGATTTTTCCCGTTTTTATGCTCATCATAAAGCTGACATTATGACCTATCCAACGGTCTGTACCAAAATCATCTCTGTCAACCAAAATCATCTCTGTACATTGATTTATGCACTCACAACAGATTGCGAAAGGGTTAGGTGTCATGGAGCTCTTTCAGATTTTAGATAGGCGGAAATTAGCGGACAAGCTCATAAGACTACCGCCTTTGGATGCTGCCTGTCAGCTGTCATGTGGGAAGGTGCTCAGGCAGTCATTCCCTCTGTCTGTGACTGAACTCGAGCTCACATAACGTCTTGTCTGGTATCCTTGCACCTTTAATGCCTTTCTATAGCGCACTGTGGGGCGCTTGAGGCACTTATTGTCTCTGACTGACCATTGCACTTATTGTCTCTGGGAAACTATCTCCTCCTACAGTTTTCAAGCTACAAAATTGAGATATGCCATTCGATTTGCAAATAAATGATCTAGAGCATGGTCGTAGTTTTTTTCAATTTTGTTATAGTCTTGAAAATATATTGAAAAAAGAGAGGCGAGGGGAAGGGGAATAGAAAAATTCAGAAAAATGCCCCCTCCCACCTACAAAAATTAGAATTAAAAAAAAATACAACCAATCAATATATACCTATGGTCTTTATGCATCGAATAATATGTGTCTCGATGTTGTAGCTTGAAATCCTAGGAGATAGTTTCATATGGTAACTCCTTTTTGCTGATTTTCAAAGAATTTCATGTTTTCTTTCTTTTTTTAATTGACATGAATAAAAGCCATCTATTTTTCTGTTTCACATATGTGTACCAAGTTTTGAGGTGATCTGTCAGTAAATAACCAAAATAAAATTTGACCAAGATGTTCCCCTTAACCTCTGGTGGTACCGAACCCTGCAAGTTCCATACATGCATTCATCTAACTCATCGTAGGTGGAAAAATAAAATGTGCTCTTTTTTAAATTCAAAACATATGTCTATGCTATATAACTATATACTGTATAACTACATAAACTACCATGCATCATTTGCATACAAAATTACTTTGTTGAGACAAAAAACCTAGACAACATAAATTTTGCAAGTGAACAAAAACAAAATGAATATTAATTGCAAATCAATGTGATATTTGTTGTTGCCTCAGTCACTGAGGCAACAACAAAAGTCAATAATGGTGCATGACAAAGTCAATAGTCAATAAAGTCAATAATAAGCAGTGCGTGACCTCCCATGAAGCAAGCCATCAAACCCCAGAAAAACAACTCACCAAACCCCTTGGGTTTGACTGAACCAGGTTAAGAACCAATGCACTAGGGCATCTGGCTACAGCATGAAGCCTGACAAAATATATCAATGCCAGGACAAATGTTCTAGCCTATGAAGTTAATATGGGGAATAAATCAATATAACAAGTGAGATGCAAGAAATTTAAAAGCGAAGAAAACTCCACAAAAATTCAGCATTTCACTATTGAAAACGTTTTTGAGACCAGCTCCATTGTCAGTTCGATAAATCTAGAACACAAATACAGTCAGAAAGCTAATAAAGTTTAGAGTTAAAAGAAAAAAAAAACAGAAGTTAAAACCAAAATTTACAGGCAAAGGGCCTGTACAGTTCTTATCCATTAGAAATTATGGATAGGTATTTCTTTATTATTCTGCCCTTTGTCTTTAAATTTAGGTTTTAACTTCTGTTGTTTATTTTCTTTTGACTCCAAACTTTATTGATTTTCTGACTGTATTTGTGTTCTAGATTTATTGAACTGTTGATGGGCTGGTCTCCAAAACGTTTTCAATATAATGAAATGCTGAATTTTTGTGGAGTTTTCTTTGCTTTTAAATTTCTAGTGAATCTGCGATTCAAGCAATCTAGTGACATTAAGTTAGATGCTTGGAAATGGGCAATGAAATTTTACTAGAAATGCATACAAAAAATTACAGTTCGAGAAAATATCAGAAAAAATAAGCAAATGCTACTATGATAAATTTAGCAAGAACCAAATAAAAATTCCGAGTACAAACTCGTAGAACTAAAATTTATTAGCTTCACACACCAATCAGTTTTGAAGCAATAAGATACTGAATAAATTGGGGGCATTAAATTTTCACATTTGATCTTTTAGCAATTACTTTTTTTGTAACTATTCTGAAACAAAAACTTTATTAAGCATGAGAACTCTATTAATGCAAATAAATAGTTTTAGTGCCAGAACTCCATCACATCACAAGAAACCTTGCAACAATATACTATATATAGAAGATACCCACTAAAATGAAACAGTTTAGGATTGCCCTACTCTTATTAACTCTCAATTTTTAGGCCTATTTCATTAGGATACTATGATCATCATAGAGTAAAAGTTAATAAGTTAGCTATGTAGTGATTTTTCATGTTATTTACTAGGTACCATAAAATGGGGTTACTTTGACCGGCGGGGTAACTTTGAGCACTTTTTGTTTTTTTAACAAAAACCCCCAAAACTCAAAAATGATTTGACATAGAAAAATTTTGTCAATGGCCATCAAAGGCCTAATACTGAGGCTACATAACACAATAGAAAGATTTAAAAAGTTTGCATATCTAATAGGTTAAAAAATTAATAATGTGACCCACAAAAAAGAGCTATTATTTAAAGCCTGTCGGAGTACCCCTTCAAATTTTTTTATTTTTTTGTAAAATAACTCCAGGTTTTGATGCATTGTAGTAGAACTCTTCTAGTTACATATGCAAAAGACAAATTTTAGGAAAGTGTCATAGTTTGCAAATGGGGGGCGCCTGATGGCAGCCGTGACGGGGTAACATTGACCGGCTTGGAAATTAAGTTAAAATTACCATAGGTACCTATATAACATATTTTATGTTTGATACACCTATTAATGTTTTTTTCTTTATGTTTCAGACTCTGCAGAGTCTTATATATGGTAATTTTAACTTAATTTCCAAACCGGTCTATGTTACCCCGTCACGGCTGCCATTAGGTGGTCAAAGTTCCCCCATTGGGGGGTGGCGCCCCCCATTTGCAAACTATGACACTTTCCTAAAATCTGTCTTCTGCATATTGAACTAGAAGAGTTCTACTACAATGCACCACAACCTGGAGTTATTTTACCAATAAATAAAATTGATTTTACCACCCGGTCAAAGAAACCCCAAGAGCTGGGGTAACAAAGACCATCACTTTTTTGAAATTACATCAAAACTATGAGAGGCAGGAGCCAGCAATTTATGTTAAGTAAAGCTAGAGTATAGACCTGTATTTTGCATGTTTCAATTTAAGTTTAACTTATCTAGTCAATAGATTCATGCATTGTCTCTGACTTCACGCAGGTGTTCAAAATTTCAGATCGATTAGACAGGTAGAAGTGTGTTAAATATTGAGTATAAGAATTGTTGCTGACAAAATAATTTCTTCTATTTTTTAATTATAAATTTTTTAATTTATGCAATTCTTTATCCTTTAAATTGCTTCATGTATTGTCTCCAAATTTACGCAAGATTGCAAAATTTCAGATAGATTTGACAGGTAGAGGTGTGTTAAATATCGATCATAAGATTTGTAGCAGACAAAATTATTTTAAATTTTTTTCAATATTGAAAAAAATTAAATTTGCAAAATTATTCATTCTGTCAATTGATTCATGCATTGTCTCCAACTTTACACAAGTGGGCAAAATTTCAGATCGATTGGACTGGTAGAAGAGTGTTAAATATTGATTAAAAGATTTGTAGCTGACAGACAACAAGAAGTGAAGTAATGGAGAAGTATTGTAAAAAATTCATAATCAATTAGAAAAATTGATTATGAAAAAAACCTTGTGGCTTCAATAATTTTATGCTAATGTTTTCAAAATTTTATGTTAATATGTATCTAAATTATTGGTGTAAAAGACCTTTTTGATTAACCTGTGCAATGAATGTTATGTGGAAAGTCAAATATGCATATAGTAATTCTTTTAGTATTAGCCATAATAAAAACCATGACTTATCACTGACATCTTTGCATCATGGTGATAAATGAAACTTTTATGCTGACCTTCCTGTGGAAAAATCAGCTCCCGGTATTTACTCCATAGTCTCATTGGATATTTTACAAAATTTTGAACTTGATCAGGCAATTAGAAATCCAGGGTGCAGAAAATGGGTGAAAATCAAAAGATGTTTCTCAACGCATCTGCAGCAAAATTTATGCCTTCTGAAGATCTTGCCGACACATATGGATTGAAATTATTGCATATGAGAAATAACTTCGAATTCAGGGTTGGTGATTTTTTTTTATTTAAAAAATCAAAATCAATGTTATTTTTTATTTTTCAGCTCTTTTGTCTTTTTGAAATTTTATTTTTTATGTTGCAATTAGCCAACTAACAATAACAGTATATGGATGGATAAAAAGGGCAGTTACCATCTATCTTTCCAGAATGGCCAAGGTAGTGTTAACCACTTTGGGACTTTTGAGTAAATAATTAATGATAAGTCTATTCATTAGCTTTTTAAAGTTTGTATGGAGCAAAGTAACAAGCTAAATATTGACCATTTAACTGGCTTCAATATACAACAACACTGCAGGAATGCAGATCTTCTGAACATTGAAGAGTCACATAACAGATAGGTAGCTGATAGCACCATGCACAACACAATCAATAGATCTACTAGTTTTATGTCCTATAAATCTACCAGACTCACCCTCTAAACACACCAACTAGTACCTAATGACTGAGTGACTGACTGCACTGTTATCATTTGATTCAAACCAATAAACCAATACTAAACATAAACTGAACAACAACCAAACAAACCTCAAACAACTTGAAACGAGACTTATGGTATGTTATGAGAAAAGCTAACACTGTTTGAAATAAACATGTACACCATTCAAACATTTTATTTCCATTTACTGCATTTGATTATTTTATACATAGTTTTATAATTGTAATTGTTAGGTTTCTAGTTATAAATTCACATGTTTAAAGATTGAAATTAAATATTTTAATTAGAATACTCATATTAGAGTGGAAAATCTTTCTAAGTGCCCAGGATTGGAATTTTCCTACTTGTTTCTGAAATCTTGCCGCTCTAAAGGGACAAATTTTCAATACATTTGGAATCTCGCGGTCCGATCCTTCACTTTTGTTAACAATTAGATAGGAGTTAATTCATCTGGCAGAAATTGCAAGGTTCCAGAAATGGCAGGAAAGCATTAGTTGTGGCCCTAATTCCATGGTAGAAGTTTTCCATGCTTGTAAAAAAATTCCTGAAAGGTTAATACAATCTCAACTAACCCTTCTTATATAAGCTAGCTAACACATGTAAATTGTATAATGTGATTAATGTATAACAAATAGTGAAATACTTAGTTAAAGACTACTTATAGCCTTATAAGAATTAGCTAAGCTGCTAGCTATGTAATATGTAAAATGTATTGTAACACTTGATGCCTCTGTACCAAAAACATACAATTCATTGGAACCTAATACACACTAAGACTAAAGGCAACAGGTTTATATTCCAATTTGTCATAGTACATTTATACTAAACTATGACAAAAACACCTCAAAATTATTAAGGACTGCCACTCAATATATTTTTATATATAAAAAATAAAAAAAATTGACAAAAAATAAAAAATCTTGATTTTTTTATAAAAAATCAAGTGATTTAATCATTGCCAACCCTGTTCGAAATTACTGGAAATTTGGAAGAATGCAAGCACACCCACACACAGTACCCTCAACTGGGGCTACTCAGGACTGGCGGGGTAACTCAGGACAGTCCTCCGACACGGCATAAAACTGTTTTAGTAGCAAAACTAATTGGAATTTAAAAGCAAAGAAAACAGCCAGAATATTAACCATTTCTTAAGAATGAAAACGTTTCGGAGTCCAGCTCCATCGTCAGTTCAAAAGTTCAAATTTTGAACTTTTGAACTGACGATGGAGCTGGACTCCGAAACGTTTTCATTCTTAAGAAATGGTTAATATTCTGGCTGTTTTCTTTGCTTTTAAATTCCTGGTAAACTTGCGACTTAAGCAATCTAGTAATTTTTGTAACTAATTGGAATATTGCAAAACTAAATATAGTGGCATAAACGTCAACATTTTTCCTATCTATAGAGTATAAAGGAAGTCAAAAAATACTACATGTACTAGCTTTGAAAAGTTCCTGAAAAAAATGGTGAAAAACGCAATTTTGAAAAGTTACTTCTGCTAAGGTCTGTAGTAAAAAAAATATTTGCCGTATTAAAAAATTGTACTTACATAAAAGTTGCACACAGGTGTCGGCTTGAAAACTTTATTTGCAGAATTTACATACCTCAATCCCCCCAAAAATGGCAGACTTTTCCGCACGGCGGGGCTACTCGGGACACCCCCCTCGGGGCTATTCGGGACACCCCCAAAAACGCATTTACAGTAGAACCTCAGTAAGCAAAGGCTCCAGTTAAGAGAACAATTGATTAAAAACAAAGAATATTGATTACATTAACCTCGCTTGGCAAAAAAATTTCACTTATCAAAAAATTAGTGCATCATCAGTCATCACAAAATTGTGCATAGATTGTCATATATAGAATTGTACACCAGGTATCATAGAATGAAAAGTAATTGACCTAAACTATGATTTATTTTTGCAAAACATATGATGGTTGTCACTAAAACATTCCTTTCTGTTTCAGGTATGTTTTTCACGATCTTTTTTTTATAGTAAATTTACTTAACCCAATTAAAATGGTGTGAAATTACAAGCCGTCCTGTGAGCTTACAGATACAGAAAAAATGCTATAAGGCTGCTGATATGAAGCTTGCAGTGGACAAGGTTGTTGTAAATGCTCAATGGCATGTTCATGGATACGGTAATATCGCATCAATAATACGGTAATATTGCATCAATAATACGGTAATCAATGTATATGGTAATATCATATCAATAAAGGAAAAATGAGTAAAAATCACATAAAATGTCATGTATTCTACCTCTACCTCATCTACAATGAAAGAGGAGGACTTCAGAGTTCAGAGTACTGTCAGTAAATAGTAATGGATGAGTACACTCTGCTTGCTTCAAATGTTTTAAAATTAATTTTTATTCCAAGTGTCCCAAGTAGCCCAGTTCAATCAATGGGGCTACTCGGGACACTCTTTTTTTGCTTCTGGCACCTTACGAATAGCATATGGAATTTTTTTGAAGATGCCATTTGATAGCCTTCTCAGTCTCAAAGAGCTATAAAATGAGCCTAAACCTGTTTATGAAATGTTTCATGGTAAGAAGTTATTAACAAAAAACGCTCAAAACTGTCCCCGGTTGACAGTAAGGTTTCCGGTATGCGGTATGCCAGAAGGATCAGGATGCAGTGAAGCTTATTTGGAAATAAGTTGCGGTGCATGAATAGTAAGGGTCTAAGGGATATACTATCATTGTTGCTTGCGCCTTGCAGTACTTTCTTATTAAAAATTACCTGGCAACAGATCTTGAAAATGGCTGGCTACGCTTTAGGCTAAAAACCATATCTTGGTGATGCTGTTTGCACTCTCTGCACAGTAGCTGGTGCAAGAACTTTCAAAAACAAGAACTCCTACTAGATCTGAGACTGTACTAAAATTTTTTTATAATTGCACAAAAATCTTTTAAATCAATTTTAGTCTCCTTTTTCACTATTCAGGACCTTAAATTTCTAGTCAGATGCTCCCTAGTTTCTGTTACTATTTCTTTTCAATTTACATGATTGAAGAGAATTGAAAGTAGGCTACAATCTAGTGAATCTACATCATTTTGGGAAACATCTTATCTGCAGATCTGGTCAAACTGTGAACTTGGGCAAAGCTGGCCTCTGACATGAGTTTTGATGACATGACAGAGTTTTGAGTTATAATTGTTAATCACTTTAATTAATCACTTCAATCACTTTAATTAATCACTTCAATCACTTTAATTAATCACTTCAATCACTTTAATTAATCACTTCAATCACTTTAACTACTTCAATTAATTGGCTCTTTATCATTAATCATTAAAATCCTGCCTAACTCAATCTGCCTGCCTAACTCAATCTGCCTGCCTAATTCGAACTCTCCCTAGCACCTGTTGAAGAGAACACTCCACGGCGGAGCCGCGGAACACGGCAGGGTCGTGGAACACGGCAGAGCCGCGGAACACAGGCAGAGCCGCGAAACCCGACAGAGCCGTGAAACCCGGCAGAGCCGCCAAACACAGCAGGGCTGCTAAAGATCTTTTGTAATAATAATATTATTCATGAAATCAAGGGTTTCAGGCAATGTCTTAATACTAAATTACATAACATGAA
>NW_025944664.1:12293-68422 GCF_000764305.2 Hyalella azteca | reverse complement strand
GGGTAGGGGTTGGTGGGATTTCGTCTTCCGACATGTCAGAAGTCAAAGAGAGTTGATCACATGCAAAACCTTCAAAATTACTTTTCTTAGTGTAACCAGATTTTTTATTAGATGTAGGCTGCTCGGCACCTGGCGCTGGTGGGCAACTCAATAAAGATGAAGGGTTAGGAGTCTCAGGAATGCAGTTTATGCTACTGTCACTGGAATTGTTGGCTACCGGCGATGAAGGTTTTAAAGGCACAGAAGCAGGCAAAGGAGTAGGGCCGGCCTCAACGTCTGAGTCGGACATGGACACGCCCCCACCCCTACGCCGCTTATGGCGCCGCATCATTGTAATTAGGAGCTCGAGCTCTGAGGCTCAACTTCTCCTCCACTCACACGTGACTTACCTATTTATAATACTGATAAATATATGTGAGAATAAGTGAGATACGATTTCGGCTAATATCTAGGTGGACACAAATCTATCTAGTCGATTGTTCAATGTTCACAGGCACACGTCCGTAATCGACCGCAGCTCGAACCGGAATCAGGCAGTCCGACTGAATGGGTTAAGTAAACATCGTTTCCGGAATTATATTCCGTGACAACGGATTAAAAAACTTTCAGTTCATCGATTCAAACAGGTAGAAATTAAATATTCGCTTTATGAAAGCATTCATGAAGAATATGAATATCTTCTGAAATAATTAATCAAAAAATGTACGAGCATTTGGGTTCTTCAATCGAGTATCTCAAACTATGTTTTTTCCAACAATCTGTATATCCAAAATAGAATAAAAAATGCATGAATTGTTTTCTCTATATTAAATACAATTTTTCATGTAATTTTGTATATTTTTCCATCTGGTTCAATATAAATGCACTGGTGATATAAGTACATGATTACACGGATTTCATCTAAATAGATGTTTGAACTTTGATAATAGATTTATGCATATTATCAGAAAGAAAAAAAATATTCACATGAATATCAACCACTTCGATAACTAATTTTCCCATCACAAAGTAAATAAGATATAGAAATAATTCTCCAATATCCAATGTATGGGGCTGATTGTGGTTGGCAACCGGCTCGACGGGGTACAATAGAAAGCTACCGGTATAAAAAGTTCGGTTGTTGACGATGCTGACTCAGCGTCGCGCATTTAATTATTCTCTTCAGCACCAAGCTAATAGTACGAGTAATTTTGTGCCATCTATGTAAATTATCCAGTCTTATGCCTCACCGCTGCCTCCCTGACGATGCCTCACCGCTGCCTCCCTGACGATGCCTCACCGCTGCCTCCCTGACGATGCCTCACCGCTGCCTCCCTGGCGATGCCTCAACGCTGCCTCCCTGACGATGCCTCACCGCTGCCTCCCTGGCCTCATATATTTAAATCCTGACGTCTGTTAAAAGTAAATTTGATTGCTAGGCAACGCAATGACTAATATTGAAATTTTAAATCGGAATTTCGGAGATAGAGATAGTGTAAGGTGATGGAATCTGTTGTGAGGGATAGGACTGTCCATAGATGCAGGCCGATAATTGATCAAGTGAAGACTAAAAACGAAAATATTTTTATTGAATATTTTTTTAAAGAAAGTGATTATTTATAGTATGAAATTACACCGTTTTAAATGAATAGCAGGAGCCCCGAGATCAGGAGGATAGCCTCGTGATAAAAGTCCTCCAGCTTTCCTCTTCTTCCTGCAACAGTCTGTCTTATGAATAACTTAACGATGTATTCATGTTCCGTTGTGAGCGTAATTATGTTACGATGACTTGTGGGTCTAATCACAAACATTTAAACGCACTTCATATCAGTTTCATATTCGCGCTGCTATTCTCATATGACAGAACTATTTTTCTGCAATGCAGTGAAGTTATATAATCCATGAATGTCCTACTTTTATTTTTCATTGTGTTCGAAGCCCGACTTCGAGCATGCCTATAAGATTGGTGCTGGACAAAAATATGCACGTTTTAGAGGTTTTCTTCTCCTGATACGAAATAACTTTTTGATTGCCATTGTCGTTTTTATTGCCCTTTCGCTTGCGCATGGCCAGAGGAGTTCGACGGCCGCTAACTTTTTAATTTTTATAGTCTCTACGCATTCCAGGAATGCCGGTGAATATTCCAGAAATGCTGTACTTTTACTCTTTCGCAACAACCGAAGCGAGGAATATCAAACAGAGAAACCAAACATGAAACGCGTGACAATGCTTTTTATTGTGAATCGATACAAACTAATAAAGGTAAATAACTGTAGAGATAGTTCGACGGACTGAATAAACTCTTGCTGTTCCTACATAAAATTAGCGTCTCCAGTCGGTGAGATAGTGTTAAATCAAGTACGGAAATTTTCACCAATAAATTTTTTAAGCTTAAGCACATGGTTCTGAGAAGCAGGCCATGATTATACTGAGGCTGTGGACTTACGGTCTTCATACTGAGGCTGTGGACGGTGCGGTCTTCATACAGAGAGTACCTGAGTATGGCGAAAAATTGTTCAATTTACCCATGCACATTATATCTGACTGAATTTCTATCACCTACAGGACCTAAGAAATCGTTTAATTTCCATCACACTTAAATTTGCCTAAGTTATCTGCAGCTATTAGTTTTTCTAAAAGTAAAAATCTATCTTTCCAGACACTGCAATCTTTTTCTCACAATTTTGTCTTAATTTCCTCAGCAACGTAGAGACAACAATCCCGTGAGTTAGGTGCGGGGCCACGATTGGACCACATTAAAGATGAATACAATGGGTTACATACAAACATCTAATTCCTTTATCTTAATTATGGAAGACAAGAAGTCTAGTAGAGGAGAACATCATGATTGATACTTGGAACGGCATTAAAACTGAAAATTATTGGAACGACATTAAAACTAAAAATTCATCGATTCTGAATGAGCCTGATTAAAATTTTCATTAATTGAGTACTCATCCAGTCAACATCCGTCTCAATATTTTAGCACAAAAAGCTGGAAATGTTTTTTATCCATTTTCAAACTGAACAAAAAACACTCATTTATCTAACGCAAAATATACAAAAACAATAATTTCCAAGAATTATAAGAGGTTCCATTTTCCGATGCAAATGTACACCAAGACGTTCCATTTTCCAACACAATTGTGCACAAAGAAATTCCAGTTCAAAGCTCAAACACCGTTGTACACCAAGACGTTCCATTTTCCAACACAATTGTGCACAAAGAAATTCCAGTTCAAAGCTCAAACACCGTTGTACACCAAGACGTTCCATTTTCCAACACAATTGTGCACAAAGAAATTCCAGTTCAAAGCTCAAACACCGTTATACACTGAGAGGTCCGAGGTTCGGACACAAGTGAAGCCTCACACTGAGCCACAAGGAGCGTTCACTAATGCATGCTTGGAACGGACATGCTTTTTCAATGCATCTTTTCTGACACACGCAAAATCGCAGTAAGAACATCGGTAAGGCTTGTCTGACGAATGCTTGCGAAGAATGTGTTGCTTCAAGTTACCTTTTTCGACACACGCATAATCGCAGTCAGAACAGCGGAAAGGCTTGTCTGACGAATGTTTGCTATGAATGTGTCGGCTTAAGGTACCTTTTTCGACACACGCATAATTACATTCAGAACATCGGTAAGGCTTGTCTGACGAATGTTTGTGAAGAATGTGTCGCTTTAAGTTAGCTTTTGAGACCGAATTATAATCGCCGCATATTGAGCATCGGTGTGGCTTCGCAGAAGATTGTCCAAGAAGTAATTGCTTACGGCGGTCCTTTTGATGGGTGCGAGTGAGCTTGATTGGGGAGCGTTTACTTGGTCTTTCAGCGGCAGGTCCTGCGCGCGTGGGTTGCCGTGTAAGATGAATATGCCGCTGCAGATGGGCGGCACCAATAGCCAATAACCCACGCTGGGAAAATGTGCACCTGGAGCGTTGCTTTGAGCTGGACGCCCCAGAGACGTGAGCACCGCCAGGAGCGTCTCTTGATGCCTCCTCACGTGCCGACACACCGGCGCTGTTCTGATGACGGAAATAATTTTTTTTTTTTCAGAACGAAACGATAATCAAATAAGAAAATCGAATTAGAGAGCAGATTACTAGTCCTGACGATCAGCTATATCCGTTGATTTATCCAACTATAATTACTGGCTGGAAAACCGAAGAATTCACCATGAATGTTTTGACCAAAACAACAGTGACTTCAAATATATGCAAAGATTACTGAGTGTGTATAGTTAGTGCATACATTTTATTAATTTTAAATCCTGGGATCTTCTTTAGGTCATTATTTCCTGCTGGGCAAATATCGATATAAGTAAATAATCTAAGGCAGGCTAAGGAATAGAAAGAAAGAATAGAAGAATAAGGAAGAAAGAATAGAGAAATAACATTGACTCGTTTGCTCGACAGGAAGGAATGTTGATCTGAGTGTTTGCAAGTCCTTAGTTCCGGGGAAGCAAGATTGGAACTAGTTCGGTTTCTTAAGTTTATTCATTCGAAGATTCAATCTTATAATTGCAGCACAATAGGAATAATGGATGACTGATTTAGTCAATAGAATTGATCGTATTCATGTGAAATCAGTTATTATAGATAGACCTTTGGAGGATGAATGATATGAAATGAGAGATACAGATCAGTGACTACTGAAGAATTGCAGTCTAAATCAATAATTGGAGTGAATTCAGGTGTGACACTGTATTTGTTATTTATTGCAGTCTGGATTTCACAGCACCAAGTTATATATGAAGTAGATGATAGCTATTATCAAGTGACTTTGGCCCATTATTCATTTATCAACCCTGACCAAATAAACTCTCTTAATTAGTCAATAGCCTCTCCTAATAAAGTCCCATAGTTGATTAAACATTTAAGAATCCAGCATTCAGCCATTATTCAAGTTTTCCAATGGAATTTTTGTATGGCAATTTCTAATACAATCTAGATATACATGATAAAATGGGTTACTGTGCTTCAATTGATTGTACAACATCACATATTAGGGAGGGAGTACACGTGCTACCTGAAACCTGGAGTTAAAACTTACAAATTTTAAAGCTACAACATTATAGAATTGTGTTGTTCTCATGTGCAAAAATTCATGTTTTGCCATCAAAATCATCTCCAAAATGTATAATTGTAGCGGTTAACATTACATACCTCATCTTCAAACAGGACTCGTTCCTCCTGCAGATATCCGTCTTCAAGTTTTACATGCTCACTGCAAAGTTCATTCTTCACAGACACATCATACATCACTTCATCTTCAGGCTCGTCCTTCATGAAGAGAAGCGGAGAAGGAGCACGAGCTTCTGTGCAGGAAAATAATTACAATTTTGCTTTATATTGATGGTGGCTTGCCTATAGTACACCTGAAGAATAAAGACTTCAAGCTAGGGAGATAAACTAGCAGAAAAAAATGTTATACATACATTGGAAACCAGTCTTTAAATCCCTCATACTTGGCTGCAGGCAAATATATTGTGCAGATTAATTGAATGCAGTAGAAGAAGGAAAGCCGTTGTGACAAAAAATCAAACATCTGTTAGAAGCCTTGCACATCAGAATTTGTTGTCATACCACCAGTCATCTTCAATGCGCATCAACCAACAATAACTGTAACACCATAGACTCTGCTTACCCTCAGACTTGACTTCAACAGCATCAGCAGACGCTTGTGGCAGACTCTGTTCAGGGCGCCCATCACTTCTGACAACAGCATCAGAGAGTTTATGCAGCATCATGCTGCATTTTTTTATTGTGAATGCCATCTAAGCATGCAATGATCTTCAGTTGATAATGCAATGGCAAGAATGTTACAATCGAATGTTACAATCGTTTGAATCAATATCTGTGTTCCATGTACTTCATAAAATTTTATATTTGAAATATTATCAACTTTTCGCTCATAAAATTTATGTCTGCAGAAGAACCAATCTGTTGGATGGTGACAGGAAAAATTAGTTCCAGTAGTTTAAATCACTTAACTATCCTTCTGATTCTAATTTAATGTGTTTATTAGTGGGTTGTGCATAAATTAGGACAAAATGGATGAACAATAGAAGGTAAAAATACAACCCGTTTTGAGTACCATCAAACGGGGTAATGAGGGACGGTTTTGAGCGTTTTTCCTTAATAACTTCTCACCATAAAACATTACATAAAAGAGTTTGGGCTCATTTAAAGGTATTTGCAAGGGCCATCGTATGGCAGCTTTGAAAAAATTCCATATGTTATTTGTAAAGTGCCAGATGCAAAATAAAAGCCTCCTGAACTAACCCTGGGAACGGGGCAATAAGGGACACTTGAAATGAAACTCAATTTTTAAACGTTTGAAGCATGCAAAGTGTGCTCATCCATCACTAACAGTACTCTGAAGCCTTCCTCATCCTTTGTAGATGATGTGTGTAGATGTAGAATAAATGACATTTTCTGTGATTTGTACTTATTTTTCCTTTATTGATATGATATTACCTTACCCATACATTGCGGTACTTTCTTCTGTAGGTAAGCTTACAGGATGGCTTGCAATTTCGCACCATTTTAATTGAGTCAAGTGAATTCACTATAACAAAAAAAAGTTTGTAAAGAACATACCTGAAACACAAAGGAATATTTTAATGACAACCAACATATTTTTTGAGAAAAAATCATAGTTTAGAATAATTACTTTTCATTCTATGTTGCCCGGTGAACAATTATCAGTGACATCAGTTTGTTGATGGCTGATGAGGCACTTATTTTTTGTTAAGTGAAATTTTTTTTGCTGAGCAAGGTAAATCTAATCAAAATTCTTTGTTGTTAATTGATTTTTTTGTTAACTGGAGCCATTACTAACAAAGGCTCTAATGTGAATGTGTTATTAAGGGGTGTCCCTTATTACCCTGGGGGGAGGTGTCCCTTATTACCCCGTCGTGCAGAAATGGCAGCAATTTTTTTCTGGAATGAGATATACTAATTCTGTCAATCACATTTTTAAGCCAACACCTGTGTGCAACTTTAATGTTTTAGTACAATATTTTAATATGGTGAAAAATTTTTTTGCTACAGACACTAGCAGAGGTACTTTTCCAAAATCTCATTTTTCACACTTTTTTTCACGGATTTTTAGAGGTAGCATAAGTATGATTTCTTAACTTGCTTTATGTTATATTGGTAGGAAAAATGTTGAACTTTATGCCACTATTTTTTGTTTTTGCAATATTTTAATTAGTTTAGCTGCTACAGCACTTCTACAAATTGTTGGAGGACTGTCCCTTATTACCCCTCCCGTCCCTTATTACCCATTTGACAGTATACATATTTGTTCTGAAACTTTTTTATATGCCCACTAATAACAATTAAAAATGAAAAAAGTGCAGGTGTATGAAAGAAGAGAAATGAAAGAAGTGCAAATTATATTTTATTTCTTCCCTCTTTTTATAATGATTTTCTATAAAGGAGTGGCCATCCTTCGTCAGTCTCACACTGTGGGCATTCAGGTACTATAAGAAGAGTTATCAAACTCTCAACTGAATTGAAATGTAGTGAGCATCCATTTTTTACAAAAAGCTTAAAAAATAACAAAGAAATTAGATGCTATGTGACATGAGAGAAATGAATTGTTGAAAGCAGTATTGGTCATTGCAACAGAATTAAAGACCTGATAGCAATTTCTGACCACTCCGCATATAAGGCAATAATGGCAACCACAATATTTGACTTAAATATCCAAAGCACGAGAACAAAATTTTTAATAAATTGAGACGCTGACAAAATGCCAATTGTATGCTACAGAGCAAAATATCCATCCAATCATCCAAAGTGAGAGCAGAATAAATGTTTTTTAACTGCAATAATATATTTTTCCAGTTAATGTGTTCCACCAGAATAGCTTTACCCCAAATTTTGTGATAATGCTAATGAAATTCCAGCAATCAGAAGTGCTCAATAAACTAGGTTTCATCAGATTACCGTCAGCACTCCTTGCTAGACTTGGTGATTTGCTTTCAACATTCACAGGGAAGATCTTATTAGAATTATAATAATAACCTTGAGCAGCTTGGGCTCAAGCATCAACAACTCAGGGAGCCTTACACTCAACATTAAATGAATGATTCATCTTGTGAACAATGATCTTGCTAAAGTAAAAACATCAGTTTTTCATACCAAAACAGCTCTCAAATTGACAATTCACACGAGCATCAAGAATTGATTTTACTTCTTCACCCAAGCAAAACAAGCTGAAAAATAAAACATTTTCGGGAGCATAGCTTCGATGGCTTAAGTTTTAGTAGACATGTTACTAATGGTATGCTGAGAAAACGTCCTCTGATGGCTGGATGAGAAACTCCAGCAAAAGTTGACTGAAGATCACTTCACAGAAGTAAGATAGCTTTTACACCATTACATTACAAGTAGCCAGAACAGTTACCTCACATACAACAGTTTGATGCAGGATGGAAAGTTCATGTCTTTTCCATAAAATTATGCATCAATATCTTATGATTGAATGCAAACAAAACTTTATTGATCAATGTTTTTAGATGTAAAACTTTTGTAAGATCTTATCTAAAGTGTGGAATGTACTTGCTTGATAATATATTGCTCCCTACTCATAATAGAGGAGAATTTAACCCTGGGTGAGAGTTAGAATGAAGATGGGCTCATGCTAGTCATACTTCCAGAAACAGCTCGAGCATAACTGAACGTAAGAATCAATACCCACATCCACAATGAAAATAGCAACCAGTGTAAGGAATTGCACAGCTCCT
Source organism: Hyalella azteca (assembly GCF_000764305.2). Lineage (NCBI taxonomy): Eukaryota > Metazoa > Arthropoda > Malacostraca > Amphipoda > Hyalellidae > Hyalella > Hyalella azteca. The sequence goes on along the minus strand of NW_025944664.1, from coordinate 59,682 downwards.
CTGATGGCTCCTGGTGACGCCTTTTGTCAACACATGGCAAAGATTTTTTATAACCCATGCTAAAGTCCTCTGATAACACATGGCAAAGTCCTCAGATAGCCAGCGCTAAAGTCCTCTGACAACCAATAGTATAGTCCCCTGATAGCAGTTGCTAAAGTCTTCTGACAACGAATAGTATAGTCCCCTGATAGCAGTTGCTAAAGTCCTCTGACAACAGATGGCAAAGTCTTCAGATAGCCCGGGTATAGTATTCTAACCAGCCATGCAACTAAACATAGGAATATATGAACAGAAATTAAATGTTATGGATACTCGAAGGAAGATTGAGAAGGAAGGAGATACTAATGAGTGTAGAACTTGAGACAGAAAAAAATTGCCTGTAATTTAAAAGCAAATAAAATTTCAAGAAAAATCACCTCATATTCTTTGAAAATATTTTTTAGACCAACTCCATCATCAGTTCAAAGTTTATTATCTCAAATATAATGAAATGGAATGATTAATTTATTTAGATGAATATATTACACCTATAGTATGACTATGAAAACAGATTACAAAATATCCTTAAAGGGAAAAGAACAGGAAATGGAAAAAAGCTAAAATATTAAAATTCCTTTTGGACATAGCTGCATCACCATTGCACTTTTAAGCATGAAGACACACAAATGAAAAATTGTCACAGAAATAGTAACAGATCATAATTCAATTTTACATAATTTGAGGTGAAAAGAAAAATCAACTTGAAATAAATTGAAAAGAATTGTACTTGGATTTTAAATCAAAAAATTAAATTTGCTGTTTGGTAGGTATTTAATTTGTTACATTTTTGGAGTGTAAAATGGTGAGAGTTGAGCCCTGCTAAATTAAAGATATATTGCCATATCTCATTCAGGTCTGCAGATATGGCCAAACAAATAATAAGAATGAACAGAAAGAAACACATGAACCTATGGAATAATGTTAATATGCATAAGTGTGATGAGGTGCCACAGGACAGGCAGAAATGAATTTTTAAAGCAAGCCAGGAAATACTTATTGATCAGAAAAAGCAAATCATTATCTAAAAAATCTTTAAAACCTGTATTCCAAAAGCATGGAAATATCATTGATAACAATTACAATGAAAATGACATTTATGGAAACAGAATTGTCGTTGAAAGTAAACAATGGTGATGGTGGTTCAATTCAATCTATAGGTAAGTCATGAGCAATTAGCAGATGGTGGTGAGTGACAAGGCATCAAACCCTCAATGCAGAGCACCATATTCAACTGGAAATGAATGACTTCAGAGCCAAGAAATAGAAAGACAATAAGGACTGGAACAAATGAATTGAATACTACAAATTTATTTATACAAACAAGGATATAACTAAGGTTTATCAACATGCAATGCTATGTGAGTATGTCCACAAAAATTGAAATGATGCAACTCACGAGAAATGGTACAAATAAATTAAACTCTGCAAATGTATCTCAATAAATAAGGAATTATCTATGGTGTGCCTATAAATAATAAATGCCAATGTTGATGCATAATGAACTGATGAACCATATGAACTTAAACTTAGTTAATCAAATTGATGGCATGGTTAGGTTGTAAGTAAAGAATGAAAGTGCCAAAAATTAGATGACACTGCTAGCTGAATTCCATTGCAATAAAAATATCATGAATAAATTGATTGAAAAATGATGAGCTAATTGATACATGGAGCATGACTTTGTCATAGGGTGGAGACAGAAAGTTTGTAAAATGACTGGGCCCTATTCCCTAATAAAGGACAATCAGTTGGCATCTGGCACACTTGTTGTGATGTAGTACTCATAGTCAAAGGAGTGAGTTGGCCTGATAAACATGAAAGAAACCAGAGTACTCTTTTCCATTTTGTCCACTTTGTACATTCAAAGATATAGATACACATTCACAGTACAGTATTTAATGCAAACATTTCATTTTCTATGTAAGTGAATTTCCTCTATATATTTAGCAATGGTTATAAGGCCATAAGTGGATCTTATACCATATATAACAAGATGGCACAAGCCATTTGTCAATAACAACTAGAGCCAGGGAAGATCTTCTTTCCTGACATCTGGCACCCACAAATTTTTAGCAGAATTTGGGATAAACGGATGCTCAAATCCTCATCCTCATCAATCACCTCATCCCTCCTGGTTGAACATGCCATTCCATAAAATATGGGCAAGATAAGTAAATAGAATATATATAATGTATTTTTAATCATGCTTAATACACCCACTGTTGAGCTTATTAACATTAGGAAAATTCAAAAATGATGTTCAGTAAAAGTCAACAGCTTGTAATAATTGCAAGGAACATGCACCACTTCATTTTAATTTATTGGTAAATGGAGCATCATTTAGCCAAGTGAATGAACATTGGAACAAAATCCACTCTGGCTGCCGAAAAAATTCTGAAAAAAAAGACATACAACATAAACATTTATCAAAACCTCAACAATAATTTCTGAGGCATTTGACAGTAATATTTTGAACAATTATTTCATTCAGTAATCTTTTCAAGTTTTCAAACAAATATCTAAAGCTTTAGTCCACATTCATGTTAAGCATATGCGATCTCAATCATTTATTGGTATCAATTTGTCCACATCTATTGGCCCTGTATCCCCTATCCATCCATTGCTATTGACCATATTGATAGTGAATTATTATTTTCAGAGCCAAATTGAAAATTCTGAACTGCTCATAAAATATCAAAGCTCATAAATCACATTTCATTACATTAATAATTCCATAGCTCCAAAAAAGTATACTTTATATGATCGGAATCTTGTGGCATGTGGATGCATTGTTCCAAGAGAATATGAAAGAATGCTGTTCAAACAATTCTAACATTGAATTAGTTTTTATATTCTTTCAGTTATCTTTATGTTAGCCAGTTTGCTTAAAGCAATGGAAAGTGGAAACGACAAAAAATGCACTATCATGAGCTGAATTGCTTTAAAACAATTAATGTTACTTTTGTGATAATTTTAGGAGTATATTAAAGATTTGAACTATATTAATTAGTTTAACATGTGAATTCCTAGCTTGAAAATTGGTTTCTAGAGCTCAAAAACTAAATGCACTTAGAAAAAGTAACCTATGCTTTGAATTTTTGTGTATGGTTGATAAATAATGAAATCACAGGTTCAGAAATTCTGCTGTGCTGTGGCATATTGAGTGGATACTTCCAAACTTGCTTACAGTGTAGTGTCATCAGTGATCACCATCCACCAGGATGCAAACTGGTTATCTTAGTGGTAATGAATCAGCCAACTAGGAATACAATTTTCTGGTGCAACTGGAAATTGCTCTTTCAGTCATAAAATGTTGCCAGGAACATCGAAGATCGGTTCCAAGTAATACCTACTACTACCAAGAAATATTGCCTGCAAGGCAAGGTTGAGTGAATATCACTTTTTATTGATCATTAAACTGCAATTTCATACATTTTGCATAAATATAAATTTCATGTCTCAATCATTTAGTTTAATTAACAATTAAACATGATATAATTCATCTAGTGGATATCATACAGCACCAGAAATGGCCAGAGGCTCTAGTTGCGTCTAAGAGAGTAGGCACTTATTTCCACATCTGTCCAAAGATCTACGTGGAAAACATTCAATCTTACATCCAATTGTTGAATAATTTTGCAGTGATGGGAAGAATTGTGATCTTTGAGTGGATTTTTAAAATGTATTTATTTCAAAAACTATGGAAAATAAGTTCTGGGTTACAAACTTAATGCCGAGTTACAGATATGACATCAAATCTGTCATTAGATTTCAAAAATGCAAGGAAAAATTGGTTTTCTGTTAAAAATAGCACAATTCGGCACATCAAATGTATTACTTTTTGTCAATGATGCATCAGTTTCATTTCTGTCTGACAGACCAGCTACTACAAGAATGACAAAGAAAACACTTTGAAAGCAGGAAATGAGTGAGGAGAGCAGTACTGAACAACAGAATTACTGATTTTCCTAGTACGAGGCATTTGTCAGCCACACTGTTTCAAATCAAACCAAAATATAAGACTTTATGGCCACTATAATCCAAAATTGACAAAATTATAAGGTTTTGTAGCAGAGATATTTTGGTGAGATGTAGGATTTCTAATCTTGTGCCAGAATGTGATGCAAGTAAATTTGATTTCTGACAAAAAATAATACAATTTATTCTGATATATCATGGTTGTAGAATCATCTATTATGAATACATGTTCAATTATTCAGTTTTATTACCAGTTGAGAGAAGACAATTCATCAAGCAAGAATTTCATGGCTCCAAAAGTTGCAGGAGAGCTCTAGTTGTTCATCAGAAATTAGATATTTTCCATGCCTGTTTGAGGTGACATCAGAGACAGTGAAATGTCTAATTGTCATTCTGTCAAGATCATCTTGGAGCAGATAATTGAATGTTGCTACATCAGCAAAGTTATTTCTAAATTTTGACAATCTATCCAAATGGAAGTAGGAATCTTCATAAATTAGTGTTCTTGACAGTCAGGCATTAGTTGTTCCAGACCATGGTGAGTGCATCATTTCCTGCTGTCCACAAGCTGTGTGTCCAAATATAACCGGACACTCCGTGGAAGAACTCAAAATAAGTGCTTCTAATGTGTAACTGGATGATAACAGACTTCTTCTACACGTATTCTGACTGACGCAGTTGTGCAAGGGAATGCCTGGGTTTTTGCTTTCATTGCACCTCTTTTTGAACTGAAACTACAAGACGTTGGAAGAAATTGTTTCCTTGTCTGCACCTCTGCATTTTTTCTGTTACAATGGATGTAGGTTACCCAATTCCATTGCTTGAAGATTGGGCATGGCTGCCTGAATAGCTTTAGAGGTGTCTTGGACTAAATTCGAGGCTACCTAAATCTTCTCATTTCAGCCAAGTAACGGTGAACCCAAGGACAGTAAGTAAGACATTCTTGATACTCAGTCCAGGTCTACTGCCGGAAAGTTCGACCGTAAATGAGATGTGGCACGTCGATCCTATTCATCAGTTCGATTGGTCGCTAACAATTGGCTGTTACACTGAAACAACATCAAGTTTACGCACATCTGGACAGAAGGAAGATGGAGATTCGGTTACACGATAATGGCCGACAATAAGTAAAACAAAGAAAAGTCCAAAAAACTACTATTGAATTTCACAATGGGCTTACCAGGTTTATCAAGATCAAATAAGCACTAACACCAGACACAGTGAAACAAAGACTTGATATGGACAATGAATGAACTGGATTTCTAGTCAATGAATTAGCTACACATCTTATGCTAACGCAGGAGTTCGTCACCACTAAATGAGACGCCGCATGCTGCACGCTAGCGGGCGGAAGTAGTGCTAGGCGGATGGTTCTGAGAGAAGGCAGAGCGCTGTAAACCCTAAACTCCAATAGTTTAACTCGCGCGACGCGACAGGAGGAGCTTTGTCTCTATATAAAGTTCCATGTACTGCATCTGTGGACGAGCCGAGCCAGGACAATAAGAATAAATCCGGTGGGCTTTGTCTGAAAAACATAGAAGTAGAAACTGTTCTGCAGGCACATAGCATCAGTCTCTACAATAGACAGTCCTGGGTTCATAAGATTGTGAATGTGAATTAAAATACTGGTCTTAAATGACTGTACAGTGAGATCCTACTTGCAAGCACAGAAAGTAGTTATGATAATGCTGAAGCAGGAATTGAATATGTTGACAGTGTTAAAATCCTACAGGTTTTAGTTGCAGTTAGTTCAACTTATGGGATCTGCGGATAAAAAATTTCAAAATTAGTAATAAGGATTATTTAAGGTATACTGAACATAAATGGCTAACAAAAAAGCAGCTATACAATCAATTATTAAATTCTTGGTTGAGCAAGAATATGGGCCACCCCCAAGTACATTTTTAAGTGTCACAAGGATATTAAGACTGGTTATTAGGTTAGTTAAATTTGCTCAAGCACTTTGGTGCAGAACACAGAACTATTAACAAGATCAAAATGAGCAACTTGAGCTCTTATACAGCATTTCCAGTACAAAGCCTAGTCAATGCTCTCTCAATCGCACGGTTACTTAGCTTCCAAGGATACACCCAATACTGTTTAGGAAAATTGACTGAGAAAAGAGCATCAGAATCAAACCATGCAGGAAATGGAGAGATTAAAGGACAAGTAATCAGGCTTGGATTCTTTTTTAATCCAAAATATTTTTTGGTAAATTGGTTGACTTGCAGCAACCCAGGGCAATACATAAACAACAATTTTGGATAAAAATTAGCTTCAAAAGGTTTTTGGACGCCACAGATGCATACAAAGTGGCTGCATAGTCTAATTAACTAAAACTATACTTATTGAATAAAACATATAATGCACAATTAATGAGAAGTTGGTTTAAAGGAATCAACATTTTGTAAAGCTCTGAATGATTTGAGTGAAACTTGACCTATTATTTATTTATATGTGACTTAACCAATGTTATTAAGTAAGAGACATATTGACAATTAAATGGAATGAAAGATTATAAAACAATTCAAGAAAAACCTTGAGAAACTTAGAGTGTTTAAAACTATACTCTTTTAACAATACAATGAAGAAAAACATTCAAACTGCTTAGTTTTATAAGATAGGGATCATGGGCAAATGTAGCATAAATCATAATAAACTAAAGAACCAGATAGTAGGTTGAGAACCATTTTGATATTTTCAAGAATTTACACGTTAATTAGAATGTAAACTAAACACACAAAGTTAAGCAATTAATTTGCATGAACTAGCAGTTAAAGGACACTTTAAATACAATTTGAAACAGAACATGTGTACATGAGAGTGGGCATTCACTAACATGGCCAAGCACCCTGGTTATTTGAATTCTCAAAAAGACTCTGTCACAAAGCAGAGTCTCACACTAATTGGGTTCAACTTAATTATTCATAAAAGCATGCAACAGAGACTGGAATATAAGAGGACATTGGCTACGAGGTTATACATGAGGCAAGGCAGAGGAAGATAACGTGGATAAATAAGCATAGATAGGATCCACTACATAATCTATAAAAGCCTTACAGCAACAGTGCCAGAGGCAAAATAAATCCGTCCCATATTACCCCTTACAGAGGTACATGAGAAGGTACATTACAGAGAAGTATTAAGATTAAATATTTTGTTTCAATCCAATAATCACACTTAAAAAATAGATAGAGGAGGGAGTGAAATCCCATTGAAACCCGAGAATAATTTCTAAACAATTAGCAGGTTAACAATCATGTGCTGAACAAGTGATGAAAAGTACAATCATGTGCTGAATAAGTGATGAAAACAAGTAGTAACAAAGATAAATCATTAGTGACAGAGAATTAATGGCACTCAAAATGTAATGATCCTAAATAAAACCAACACAACTCACAAGTGCAAATGGCTTGTGCATGCCAGGTTGAACTTTTGCATCTAATTCAGAAGACTTTCACTGGACTTCAGCTTGGACCTATTAATCCTCATAAACCACAATTATTTCATTTGAATTTCAGTATAATAAACCTATATTCTGATAGAATAAAATACACTTTTGAAAGTAGCTTTTCCAACATTATCATTGTCTAGATAAAAGTTAATATTTCCTCCCATGGAAATAATGGTCATGGTCAGATTTTTGCATAACATCTTGTTAACATATTATTTTGTCTTTTGAGGCGATCTCACTATTTTTATAAATAGGTTTGGTATTGCATGATAAGTAAAATTTTAAATGAGTAAGGACAAAATAAGTCAACTAACTTAAGTGACAGAGTCTGAGAAAATGATATGAATAGGTAAAAATACTACTTTGAAATTATGAGCCAAAAAGTAATGGGTAAAAATCTCAATATGTGATTCTTCAAATCTTTTCAACTTTAGTTATTTTATTTTCCCATATTTGTTTGATTATACTCTGATGGATGTACAATAGATTCCTTGCATTCTTATTGATTTAAAGTGATATACTTTCATTAAGCTGAGACCTGTTAAAGGATCAATAGATAAGAATAGCTTAGTTATTATTTCCTATTTAATAAATCAATTATTGTTAAATGATAGATGCATAATTTTGATACATGGTACTTCAATATCTAGGACCCATGCAATGAAATTATTGGAACTCGACAAGATAGGTCATCTGACAGCTTCCTGGCAGGCCCCAAGTGTCACTGAGTGGAATTCAATAAATGAAAGTCATACACTCAAGATTGATCTAGCCAAAAAATTTTGATCTAGCCATTTAAGATTTATCTTCCAAAAATGAAGGTAAACTTGTGAAAGAAGGTCAAGTTTTTAGTTTAGATCCAATATGGCATGTAAACCTGTTGTTACCTTTCCCCATTTCAAATTTCATCCTGTTCAGATCCCCGGTTTAATTCTAGGAATGGTAGTCCATTTGTCCAGTATCTATGATGCTAGATCACTTATTTTATAAAAAAATACATGTCATATCATAAACAAAAAATTCAGAGATTCAAGATTCAAAGATTTAAATCTACCTGTACAATATATTATCTTTTTATACCTATTACTTCAGTACTACTCCAGGATTCCCCACTGCCAGGCTGCTTGAAGGAATACTTCTTGCCTGGAAAAATTCCCCCTGGCTCCTGCTGAGTAGAATTTCCCCTCTCCACTCTTTCAAACTCACATATTTATTTCAATTTATAATTGAACAGCTATATAAAAAATTAACTCTTCTTATGTTTAGGAAAAACACCGAATCAAATATGGTAAATCAATTTGGTTGTTGAGTTCATAGTTGTGAACTGCAGTCATGTCCCATGCTAGACATAGTGTGTGCCTGTGCTCTGCAGAGTGATTTTCCAATGTTGCCTGCTTCAATCAATTATGTTTGGAAGGTATTGACATTTTTCTTGGATGTAATAGAGCATTGAGCATTGGAGCTGCGAGTTTCCAGGAATTATTAGTTATTTTTCAATTTATATATAATTATATCAGCATTCCAAGCCTTGACTAGAGCTTTCCAGCCATTTTTGGAGCTGTAAGATTCCTGCTAGATGAAGTATCTTATCACCAGTCTAGTTAATAAAAATTAACAATTGAGCCAAAATAACATATTATTGAAATATAAAAGAACAAGTCATCATTTTGGAGTTGGACCCCCATACCTATATATGAAGTTCAAAATTTGCAATCTTGCATTGGCATTTGTAGAAAAATCTTGCAGCTCCACAAATGATCAGAAAGCTGTACTTGAGTTGCAGCTGGCACAGTACCGTCAACCGGGGCTACTCGGGACGGGCGGGGTAACTCGGGACAGTCCTCCAACACAGCATAAAACTGTTTTAGTAGCCAAACTAATTGTAATATTGCAAAACTAAATATAGTGGCGTAAACGTCAACATTTTTCCTATCTATGTAGTATAAAGTAAGTTTAAAAATACTACATTTACTAGCTTTAAAAAATTCCTGAAAAAAATGGCGAAAAACGATATTATGTAAAGTTACTTCTGCTAAGGTCTGTAGTAAAAAAAATATTTGCCATATTAAAACATTTCTCTTAGAAAAAAGTTGTAGACAAGTGTCAGCGTGAAAACTTTATTTGCGGAATTTACATACCTCAATCAAAAAAAAGGGCGGCCATTCCCACACGGCAGGGCTACTCGGGACACCCCCACGGGGCTATTCGGGACACCCCCAAAAATGCATTTACAGTAGAACCTCAGTTAGCAAAGGCTACAGTTAAGAAAAAATTGATTAAAAACAAAGAGAATTGATTACATTTACCTCGCTCAGCGAAAAAAATTTCACTTATCGAAAAATTAGTGCCTCATCGGTCATCACAAAATTGTGCATAGAATGTCACATATAGAATTGTGCACCAGGCATCATAGAATGAAAAGTAATTGACCTAAACTATGATTTATTTCTCCAAAACATATGATGGTTGTCACTAAAACATTAATTTCTGTTTCAGGTATGTTTTTCACAATCTTTTTTTATAGTAAATTCACTTAACCCAATTAAATGGTGTGAAATTACAAGCCGTCCTGTAAGCTTACAGATACAGAAAAAATGCTATAAGGCTGCTGATATGAAGCTTGCAGTGGACAAGGTCACAAGGTTGTTGTAAATGCTCAATGGCATGTTCATGGATACAGTAATATTGCATCAATAATACAGTAATATCGCATCAATAATACGGCAATTAATGTATATGGTAATATCATATCAATAAAGGAAAAACAAGTAAAAATCACAGAAAATGTCATTTATTCTACCTCTACATCATCTACAATGAAAGAGGAGGACTTCAGAGTACTGTTAGTAATGGATGAGTACCCTCTGCATGCTTCAAATGTTTTAAAATGAAGTTTTATTCCAAGTGTCCCGAGTAGCCCCGTTCGACGGGGATACTCAGGAGTGCCGCATAGTGGCAAACTAGCAATTTTTTAGAATCAGTTCATTTTTAATTTTCTCATTTACTCAAGATTTAAACTAATAACTTAAGTACGATGATGCTGGTATCCATGATACTTTGCTGGTCTACTTATAGGACACAAAATTGAACTTGAAGGAGAGTCTAAAAAAATCTCTGCTTTGCCACTAAGCTCAGGCAGGACACTTTTTTTTGCTTCTGGCACCTTACGAATAGCATATGGAATTTTTTGGAGAAGCCATGCGATAGCCCTTGCAAAGAGCTTTGAAATGAGCCTAAACTTGTTTATGAAATGTTTCATGGTAAGAAGTTATGAATGAAAAACGTTAGAAATCGTCCCGAGTAGCACCGGTTGACGGTATATATTTTCCACACCTGCCAATAAAAATATTACTGCAGGGCATCAAATTTGCAGGTATGGCAACTAAATACAACCAGGCCTTGGCCGCCTTGCTAGTGCCTCTGTCATTGATAAATTAGAAATTTTATGGTCAATTAATGTAATTAAAACAATGTACAATTAATACATAAGCTTGAATCACTAGATGAATAGAGGTTAATGTAGAATCCACTATTGCACAATGGACAATGCTATCCATGGTGGAATTCTAGCCCTGGAGGTACCTAGCGGTCCGGGTCGGGGCGCGCGCGGTCCGCATCGAGCCGGGGGGGTCCTCTTGCCTGCACCTCACCTGCAAGAGTCGGCTTTCATAATAAACTAATTCATACAATGGTAAAACATCAGATCAAGTGCATCCAAAAAAAGGTTTCTTTAATTATATGTTTTTGGGGGTGTAGCTAAAGAATGTGAAATCCGTTTTTGACCGTCGGCATTGGAAAACCGATAACGGCTCTGGCGCGACGTAAAGGAGTGGTTAAAAAGCCTGGTATGGTGTTCTATCACGTCAAAAAGTACATCGCCATGTATGTCTTTTGCAAGACGGTGACTGAAGCCAAATTTCATGAATTTCTCCTCACTTCTGCAAAGATGTACCCACACGACGGTAATAAGATTAGACCAGATCCACAACCACTAGATCCTGAATGTGAAGACGAACAAAACTAACGACTGACTGACGCTAAATTTATGTATTGGTTAAGGTAAGTAAACTAACTCTCGCAAAGCTAACCACGGTCATAGGCCTCTTGGGGAAAGGCCCGTGGTATATAAATTAAAGCCTTAACGCGCCTAAGCTGCAACCTCCTGGGTGGTGCGGAATAGCAGCCTACATCCTAACCTAACCTAGCGCGATTTTTGGGTTTTACATTAGTTTTACAGTCATTCCCAGATCGATATAGATCATTTCCAGTAAAATTTTCCAATTTTTCGCCGACTTTGCCAATTTTTGACAAATTAGAGCCTCGGGCGTGTCCCCCCCTAAAACCCCCGGATCCCCACGGGTCCCCATTGTTGTTTTCTATAGAAAATATCTAAAAAATCCGGGAAAAATTGGAACGGCCAAAATGGATTTCTGATTCTTAATCTACATCCCACAAAACATATACTTAAAAAAACACCTTTTTTTGGATGCGCTTAATCTAAAGTAATACCCATACAATTTGCATTATGTAACAACGTAATCTTTAAACTAACGCAGCATATCGCTATTTCATTGCAAACCAATTACATTTTACCTCATTGCTGGCTAGATGCACGTTGCAGGTACTTGTGAAGCTTGACGATCGAGTTGCCGTGCGTGAAAGTTGCCGCGCGCACCTTTATTCTTCAATGACGGCAATGAGACGAGCGACCTCTTGCCTACGGTGTAACTCCTCTTGCCTGCGCCTCACCTGCAAAAGAGTTATGTCAATAACCACATAATACATAGTTTGACATAGCATGTCAACATATTAATATCACACTTTTCACATTAGCAAACTTACAAAAGTTACATTTAGCATTGAATGAAACACGATCTACTGATTCTATTCTAGACTAGTAAGTAGTAACATTTTTGTAGGCAAACTTAAGTATGGGATGAGTAGGAGTAGCCATGATGTACAGGCTACAGCAACAGCTTTAGCCTTTAGAAGAAGAGAGATGACCTGAGCCCTGAGGAGTGAGGAACAAACAAAGGATTAAGAATGAACATCTTTGTAAATGGAAATTGCCATGGCTGCCAGGCTGAAACACAAAGTCTAACTCAAAGTCTCAAAGAAATATTTTTCAATTAAGAATTAAGATTAATTATTTCAAAATACACAATTGATTATCTTACTAACTTAGTAAGACAGATTTAGTGTCATTAGAGATTTAAAATTATGATGCAATTGAAAAACAGAAAAAGGATCAAGAAAATCAATTATCAATTTAATCAAATATCAAATAATCAAGCCTCATGCCATGCTGGCCCGGCCCGGCACTCGGCGTCGGCAGCCGCCAACCGGCACCGGCAGCGGGCCCAGGCTGAGCCCAGCCATTTAAAATTTAAATGGTAACAAAAAATTAGCTCTATAATTTTACAATAATTAAAAATCCTTCTTCATGATCGTTTTTATTAAATGGACATTTTTTTGGGGCAATGAAAGTGAAATGGATTCCTATTTTTACACCGTACACGAAAATGACAAAATGGCTAAGAACTGCAAGAAGGCTAAGCGCCAAGGGTCGCCATGACGACGCCATCTTTTTCATAGCTCTGATTTAAGTAAACGCTCTTGCTGCTGCTCAGCTGCTGGCTGTCCAATGCACGATGAACTATCAACCAACATCAGATCAATCGTAATTGCGATTCTTACACATATAACATATTTTTATTTTACTTTAATGACGAAATCATGCACGATACATTTTTGTTATGGAAATGAAAGAAATTCAAATTTATAATTAGTACTTACTGCAAATTCGGCAAGCTGTTGCCCGTTGGAATCAACAAAAACAGTCATTATTAAACACAGGAAATATAGATTGCACAAGATTCGAGAACTTGAGAAGGCTCAGTAGAACGTGACACTGCCTCTAGTCTCTAAGGCTGTTTAACGTATGATGGATGTCGACAGGAAAGCGGGAAGCATAGAACTCCTTATCTTATTCAAACTCTCTGTCACGGCTTGAGCTTGTTGTGTTGAGCGAAATTTAATGATAATAAATTTGAATATAACTTACTTATTTATATGAAAAAATGTACATCTTTTTAATTGAGCAATTAATCCTTCAAAAGAGCATTTTAATAATACAATTTTAGGAATAATTTTCCCGTAATTTTTTTTGATGATCTAGGTTTACTTGGAATCGAATACATTTACCTACTGGCTTCGACTTCAGCTCGAATAGTCTATACATAACCTACCTAAACTTCTTTTCATGTGCATCATTATTTTGCACGAAAATTACTAAAAATGATCGTTTATATGATTTTAGCTTAATTTCATGACAGTTTTTGGATAAATAATATAATAGACGAAAGTTTTAGGAATTTAAAGTGTATCCAGTTTTCTGTGTTTTTTTTAAGGACTAACTGACTTAAGCTTGCGTTCCGACTTCCAAATGTTGGGTGGTCTTCGAATCAAATTTAATTTAAAATTTGAACGTACTATTGCTCTTTAACGCGTACAAATGTATACAAATATACCAATAAAAATGACTGCCGATGCACTAGTTGCTACTACTTGGTATTAGCAAGTAGGCACGCATATATTTAGCATTGTACCAATGTCTTCATCAGTATTACTATGCAGTATTTAGTAAAAGATATTACCATGTATTTCCTTATTATGATTTTTCGAGAATTTTGACTTATTTCAGGCGTAAAGTAGGGTAAATTTGTTATCATCATTTTTGTTATTTTTTTCTCTATTTTTTAAGCTATGTATGAATACATATGTATGAATTTTCTTTAATTTATTGCGAAAAAATGACATTCGTCCTTGGTCTCAGGGAACCCGACAGTTCAAATACAGAAGGCAGTTGGCTGCTGAGTGGTGACCAATCAGCGCTCGCTCTGCTAATCAGCTGGCTTTGTTTACATTTGGATTCCGACAGTCATGAACATATCGTCGAGAGGTGAGGTGTGACACGTGTTGCGGCGGTCCGACATTTTCGTTGCGGTGCAATTAGCCTAAAGCTCATGTTCTTATATAATTACTATAGAATGACACCATGGAAACTACCCTACTAAATACTAACCCTAGGGAGTAGGGCCTTGTGTACTAGGTGTAGTACTCAACTACTTGAGTAACTCGGCTAACTACTAATGAAATCTTTTCATTATTTGGGAAAAAGATTTCAACATGGCACAGTGACAGCGGTTGGCACTTGGCAAGTTGGCAGTCACGTGGCAACTGGCTAAGTGGCTATCAGGGTAAGGGTAACAGCTTAGCTAATCTAAACTTTCACTAAGCTTTTGTAATGATGTCGGAATACTTTCAACAGTAGGATTTTCACTTAACACTCAACCTTCACCTTAATTTTCCATAAAATGAAAACTACCCTTCTTTGTGACATTTGCAGACTTGAGCATGATCCATGTTTGCGGAAAAATAAAAAACTTGGCCAAAAGCTTTTAAAACTACGTGCTGTTTTGGAACTTTCAATCTCACCTCGATACTCAAATTTTGGTGATCTTACCCACTCGGCACACCCGAGATCATTACCCATCTTAATGATTTGTAATTATGCTGTAATATATTGAGGCCACTGATGAGCAAGTTTACGGAAAAAAACAGGGAAAATAGAAGGGGGAAGATTCCGATATTATTACAGAAGCTGAGTTTGAAGATGATATCGGATATTTGCAATAGCACATATCCACGTGACAGCATCCTAAGTCTACGTAGCAGATGCCTAAGTCCGTGTATTAGCAGTCTAGGTACGCGTAACAGCAGTCTAGTTAGGTACACGTATAATGACCATACACGTAGTAGGAGCCAAAGTAAACGTAGTAGGAGCCAAAGTAAACGTAGTAGGAGCCAAAGTAAACGTAGTAGGAGCCAAAGTAAACGTAGTATGAGCCAAAGTAAACGTGGTAGGAGCCAAAGTAAACGTAGTAGGAGCCAAAGTAAACGTAGTAGGAGCCAAAGTAAACTCGTGATGATGTTATAATTATTTAATATGATTTAAAATGTACGACTTTAATGTGTATTGTGAGTGTTAATATTAATGTTAGTATAAGAAACATAAAAATTAGTTATATTATGTTAGTATGAAAAATATAAGAATTAGTGATATGTTATGCATAATATTAGTGCTATGTAGCGAGATCCGCTACACATACACGTAGCATGGGCCATATTACACATAACATCGGTCCAAACTCTAAATACACGTAGCATCGGCCTAAGTATGCAGCTCCAAATTATCGTGTGTGATTGGCGGGTCTTGCTTGGAAAGCCATCAGTGATTGGCTAACAAATTATGAACTTTCAGCTATTATGATAGCACGGCATTTGGGTCTACACGGCGCGATTGTGATTAGTTTCCCGACAGTGCCGGCACACATTAGGAGTTTGTGAAACAACACAAATCTAGATCTGAATACATTCCTAGGAGTATTTATGATACAGGTCTCTGACAGAAATATCAGCATATATGGAATTACTTCACAAACATTTATTGCAGGAATAATACTGTTGTAATAAGGTTTGGCTCAGTACAGACTACTTTATGACTAAAACTGTAAAAGTGCCGTAACGTGAATATTGGAGATGGCAATAAGGACATGTTTAAGCTAGGAGTACATCACCGGCTTTTAAGAAAGAAGTGTGCAGCCCTAAGCTGGACTGATGTCGATGCGCGGTGCTGCGAGTGCGACCGTAATTCTACCAGACAGGAAACTTCGTGCGCCCGTAGTGCTACCAGACAGGAACCTTCGTGCCATTGTAATTCTACCAGACAGGAAACTTCGTGCGCCCGTAGTGCTACCAGACAGGAACCTTCGTGCCATTGTAATTCTACCAGACAGGAAACTTCGTGCGCCCGTAGTGCTACCAGACAGGAACCTTCGTGCCATTGTAATTCTACCAGACAGGAAACTTCGTGCGCCCGTAGTGCTACCAGACAGGAACCTTCGTGCCACCGTAATTCTACCAAACAGGAACTTTCGTGCGACTATAGTTCATAAAGACGGACAACTTTGTAAGATTCTGACAAATGTTCAAACTCGCATGTGGTTTCCTTTTAGATTATTCAGTCCGTTGTTCACTAACGTCGTAGCATTCATGGGGATTAACTAATGAACTCGGGGTTTTTGGATTACGGTTGGTCGTTTCTACAGCAGAAAAATACAGGACGGCTCTCCGAAGTAGTAGTTAAAACTTCACATGCTCTATTCAGTGTGGCTGTAATCTAAACTAGTGCTAGCTTTCCTATTTCACTTCTCGAGCGGTTTACCTAACAGATCTGTGCCGCTGTGCCAAACGAACGCACCCACTCCACATGCTAGCTGCTCGCAGACTGAGCTAAAATGTGCTTATGCCATGCCCGCCCCTTTAGGTATATACTCTAGCAGGCAACCCGGTACGTCGCTCAAAACTTTGCCCTAGATGAATTATTTTCCCACTGCAGATTTTATTATCTGACTAAATCATCATTATCTATATATATACATTACCATTATTACCTTACATACATTAAAATCAACATAACTAAGTAATGACCCGAATCTATCGATAACAATGAGAAAAAAATGGCAATTAGACCTTTTGGAATAGATTATTTTTCACATTTCAACAGAAGGTATTGATGTCATTTAGTTAGCTGAAGCATCTTGGTGTGAGATCCCCACCGGATAAAATCTTCAAGAATCAGTGAAATAATATCGAAACTTCCCAAGTAAATTCTGCTGAGTCCAGGTGTAACAAGTAGTCATCCTGCGGCTACAGGCTACTTCCTCACCTTCAAGCTACCAAAAACAACAGCGCAGCTGAAGGCATTCGCCCGCGCAGTCGTCGTTAAGAATGCCTTTTGGTCGCAGGCAAAGGCAGGTAAAAGGAATGTGATAATCGTATTTAATTGTACTTATTGTATTTTTGAAATGAATTACTTATTTTAATTGTCTTTATCCACTCGCCCTTTCCCGCCGCCTGACATCATTCAGCTGTCACCTGCTTTGTGACCATCACTCTGTTTACTTGCATTATTATAGTTGCATATCACATGCCCTCTTGGGGAGCTAAGATCCACCAAATACAAACTGCAGCAGTTCCGCCCTGGCGTCCCTTCGCTAGAGGGCACTACCCCAATGGAGGCAGTGGGTTTCATTGCCTCCCAACTCCCTAAGAGCGGTCCACCTAGCCCACCACCCGAATCCCCCTATGGATTTCATCCATGTATATTTTAACTCACCCTCTTCCCTAGACACCTCCTCACCTAGACCCTCTTCAATAGACACTTCCTCACTTGAACACCTCACGGACATCGCAACTAGATACCCTCTTCCCTAGACACCTCCTCAGCTAGATACCCCCTTAATCACTGACGACTGACGGTAGAATCACAGACGACTGACGGTAGAATCGCAAACAACTGACGGTGAAATTCCAGAAGACTGACGGTAGAACGACTAGAATCACAGACAACTGACGGTAGAATAGCAGACGATTGACGGTAGAATTCCAGATGACTGACGGTAGAACGACTAGAATCACAGACAACTGACGGTAGAATAGCAGACCGATTAACGGTAGAATCGCAGAACCCTGACGATAGAATCACAGACAACTGACGGTAGAATTGCAGATGACTGACGGTAGAATCACAGACAACTGACGGTAGAATATCAGACGATTGACGGTAGAATCGCAGAACCCTGACGGTAGAATCACAGACAACTGACGGTAGAATCACAGACGACTGACAGTAGAATCACAAACGACTGACGGCAGAATCACAGACGGCTGACGGTAGAATCATTGACAACGGACGGATGAAGCACCAGCGACTGGCAAGACCGGGCAGTTGAATAGGTCTACTGTCGATAAAAACGGCTGTGGTAGTCTCGATAGTCTTGCTGTTAAGTCTGATCAATCAGATAGTCTCCCCAACCGGAACTGGAATGGACACGAGATAAATTAGCCTGGCCCCTTAAATGTTTCAAAGGTTGTACAGAATATAATGATCGCAGGTATGGCAAATGAAGAATTCCCATCAAGAGCACACATTAAGCTACTAACCTATGGCGCTGGCGGCCATAAGCGTGGCTAAAGACCGAGGAATGTATTCAGATTATGACGTATAATATAAATATTACCGTAACGTAAACTAGAAATTGCTTGATCCTTACAGATGATGGGTTTCGGGATGACATGAATCAGAATGACGTGGGTGTGTACACGGACAATTTCAGGGATTATTTATCTCGGTCAACACCAGGTTAACCTGCTGGCATTTAGGTCGCATGTTGCGCGAAGTCGGTCCATGTTAATCACATGTAAGCTGACATCCTCAGGACTGCAGCATGAGGTACTGAATCCTACTTCCTAGGCTATACTAGCCTTGATGACATTACATAGTACTTTTAATCTTTCGTCTAGACATTAACTCATACGAGCTCCAAAATATTACAAAATATGTATGTGTCTAAAACCAAATATATACACTTCGCATATATTAATTTCTCCGTATTTTTTTTCTTAAAATCATTACGATAAATTTTTGAGTATAACAATTCATCCACAAACTTGGTTGTAAACAATCCAAATTCAAGCATTTATCAATACTATTTAAAAAATGCTTAAAAATCGAAACTTTTTAACAAAAATCATGAGAAGTCCTTATTTGATGCATATACTGTATGTGATTAACATTTTCGTGGAGCAAGTGACGTAAAAACAAAGTTGAAAACGTCTTCACCCTGCCTACATGTTCTATCTAAGTCTGCTGTAACTTACGAGAATTCAAAGTTAGTGTGAAAGTCCCAGCGATCAAAATGTTTTAGTATCGCTGAAAAGCAACAGAAAATGAAACATTATTTGCTTCTGTTCAGATATATGCAGGTGCAGAAGCTACGAATGGGAGAATTGGTTCCGTTTTCTGTGATGTCACTAGAGAGAAAACTGACTCATCTCAGGTGTACTGCATGAGAGCAAATACGACCTAAAATGTGGACCATACGAGAAAATACAAATGTATTTTATTATATTACTTGGATTAATATGAATAAGTTACTCATCTTGCTTCAGGAGATTGTCAAAATTAAATAAATATAAAATTCCACTTCGCCCAGTTATGTTTATTAGTGGACAATTATGCAACACGTGGCAACTAACAAGTGACGAGACAAGAAGCAGTTATTCTATGCGAAGAAGAAGGGATGAACGACCAATTATTTTGCTCGTTACATGTACTCTCGCAATAAGGATTATTTAAACGAAACTTTGCATTGCGTGGCCTTGACAAGCAGACCTTGGTTGAAGTTTAGCAGAAATTATGTCGCATTAAGTGAGCTGAAGATAACGTGTTGTTACTCAGGCGTGCGCTTATGCACTTAAATTCGCAAACTTGAAGTGTTCACGGAGGCGACGCTTATTTTTGTGAAGCTAACCTGGTGCTCAGCCTTATTAAAGGAAACTTTTTGAGCGATAAGTTCTAATTCATGGCACCTACATCCCCCAGCGACAATATATTTAATTCTCTCTTCCTAGCAGCACACGCTAAGACTGCTAAGTCATGCGAGCATAAAGTGCACAGGAGCACCCACGTCAGTCACGTTACCACTCAGTGCCACACAACTGGCAGAGGTAACTCTCTTGGAGTCACAAAATTAAAAGCGTTGTACAGTGATGCAAGACGGATGTAAATTTTTGCAGAAAATAATCAACGGCCCTAATTCAAGAAGAGGTATTCCGCAGATTTCAAAGAAAAAGCTTTTTTGACGACAGTTCACTGTTTTTAGTGGAAAGTTAGTCTCAACTACATTTTATCTAAATATTACTTGGTAAAAAAAAAAATAATTTTCCGTTCATGGCTTATTAGTACGTGTCATTAGCTACAATGCACAATGTAATATTGTAGGGTAACATAAGTAAAAAAATACGGGATAGAATCACGATTAAACACCAAACTTTTATTTTCGTATAGTCTGTTGTACGAATAGATAGATGATAATTAGTACACGTAGCGCCTTAGTACACGTGGCAGCAGCCTTAGTGCACGTAGCATGGGCCTTAGTACACGTAGCAGCAGCCATAGTACACGTAGCAGCAGCCTTAGTGCACGTAGCAGCAGCCTTAGTGCACGTAGCAGCAGCCTTAGTGCACGTAGCAGCAGCCTTAGTGCACGTAGCAGCAGCCTTAGTGCTGTCTCTTATACACATCTAGATGTGTATAAGAGACAGCGTAGTAGGAGCCANGCTAGATACCTCCTTCTCTAGACACCTCCTCAGCTAGATACCTCCTTCTCTAGACACCTCCTCAGCTAGATACCTCCTTCTCTAGACACCTCCTCAGCTAGATACCTCCTTCTCTAGACACCTCCTCAGCTAGATACCTCCTTCTCTAGACACTTCCTCAGCTAGATGTGGCCGAGCAATCAAGTTCAGCGCAACAAACAGGAACAACCGTAAGAGGTGAACATAACTAAGTATTCAAGTACGTATATATATCATTATCATGCATAAGCAACATGTTCACTAAGAATTTCAGAGCATAGAAAACGCAGAGTAAATTCCCATAATCTTCATTGAAAATGTCCCGGAACCAGGCTCCATCATCGGTTCGAAAAATTTGAGATTAATGATGGTCATCGAGTTGGTCTGCAAGACATATTCGATGAAGACATCGTGAATTTAATCCGCGTTTTTATGCTTCTATATCATAGAAAATATATTCTATATAGAATTCTATATAGAATATATAAGAATATAATATATAGAATACCTATAGAATTTTATAAGTATCCTAACCACTAATTCCTGGTCTCGTAGTGCCACGTGGACGTCGCGTGCGTAAGTATGTTTGTTAGCTCTGCTTGTCGGTCTATAATTTACAAGGGGCACAACAACAAATTATATATCAAGCTAACTATACATTATTCAATCATCTGCTGTAGATACGCAAGTCAACATTTTCGCGCGTGAATAATAACCCTTTAATTTCATAAGAATAACATAGAAATATTTGTAGTTCACTACAATAAAATTTACTGCAACAGAAAACCTCCATTCATGGAGACGTGACTCGGACAGGTACAACAAGCTACGTTCACATCATACGTCAGGCATGAACAAAGAAAAACAACGTCTTTCGTCTAATTGTATTATACGCTCCATTACAACTAAATTACATTATAATATTACAGAGAAGGTTCCGTTATCACTAACATGTACACGATATCAACTGCGTTGGCTCGGGCGGCTGACACTACCAGAAAACAATGTATCTTTTTAATTGTGACGAATGTTTAATAAAGTTGATCAATGCCTGTTAATTATTAGCAATTAATTAATTTTAACTGCATGACGTAAACGGCGGCGTATCAACAAAACCTAAAAAATAAGAACAGTTACAAATGTCCACAATCTTTCACGTAAACCAAATCTCAAAACTAGAGGAAAAACGACTAAGACGATTTGAGGAAAAAACGTCCTAATAAACAGCATCAACTATTAATACTTTTTGAAAATAACAGGATGGCGCTTTGCAAGCTGGTGACATTTGCAACACTGCGTTGTGCCGTCTATAGCACTCAGTTCGCCGTGACAACAGTCACGAGCTTCCTTTCCATTACAACAAAATTCGCAAATAACGTTGAATTCAAAACATAAGAGAATTTTACCAGCAAAATGCGAAATAAATTCAGGTGAAATGTTGTTGGCTGCTAAGCTCATGTTGTTGGCTGCTAAGGTGACGTGGTTGGTTGAGAGCTAAACTCTTGTTATTCATCACTTGGCTCATGCGGTTGGTCAGCGTTTTGCTGCCAATGTTCTTTGCTGGGGAAATATTCCTCGACGTTGTGGTCGGGATGCTTGGCGATGAAGTGCACCCTGCACTTGAAGCGCGCCCTCGCCCCGTAGTCACACAGAGGGCACGTGTGTAGGGGACGCTCCAGGTGCTGGTTCTGAACATGCACCACGAGCCTGTCCTTGAGCTTGGCAGCGTAGGGGCACTGGGTGCACTTAAATGGACGTTCATCGCAATGCCGGCACGCGATGTGCCGTTTGAGACGCGCCTTCTCACAGCTCTCGTAGGGGCACATGGGACATTTGTGCATAACTACTTCGTGGTATCTTAGGTTGTGCTGGTAGATAGAACCCTGGGTGTACGCTGTGTAGGGACACAAGGGACATTTCCTCAGAGGACCTTCTTTTTTAGGTCTTGGGATGCCATGTCTTGTGGCAAAGTGCTTACGCACTTGGTCTCCCCGGATACTCGCATACGGACAGAGGGAACACTTATACTTGCGTTCTTTGGTATGCTGGCCGGTGATGTGGTCATTCAGAGCCCCTTTGTACTGCGTCACGAACTCACAGTGTGGACACTCGTGCTTCTTGTCTGTGGCGTGCGTGACACGAATGTGTTGCCGCAGCTGGTGCTTAACTGCAGTACGATAGTTGCACAACGAACACGCGTGTGGCTTGCAGTTCGAATGTCGCCACGCGATGTGGTTCTTGAGGCAGTTCTTGTAGTTGGTGGCGAAGCTGCACCTGCTGCACTGGTACAGCTTGCTACACTCGTGCACTTGCGTGTAGTGGGCGAGCAACATAGCGCCACTCCGCGCCACGTGAGTGCAGTACACACACTGACGCTGTCCTGCCTTCCATACCAGCCTGTCAACGGCCACCTCATCCGGCCATGGCAGAGATTGACGGCTCAACATGGCAGAAACAGATGCATTTTGATCCGCTTTAAGCTCCTCATTGTCCGTAGGCTTACTGCTTTCTAATGGCCGTTCGCTTGCCGTGACAGAACTCTTTACTTCTGGAGACGAGTCAGGCAGAACTGTATTCGGGTCAAACATTCCGTCATCCAGAATCTCCTTTCTTTTGTACTTCGCAACTATCTTTTCTTGTTCTTTTAAACGCCGCTTTACATGAATATGTTCTTTTCTATCGCTTTGTACCTCTTCTCCCTGCAACTTATCAAGCTCATCTTTAATACAGTCTTGTTCTTCATCGTCTACTCCATTCATTTCATCATCATCTCCTTCAGTATTCTCTTCTTTATACCCTTCATTCTCTTCTTCATACCCTTCATGATCCTTTTCTTCCTCCCCTCCTTCACTGTCTGGAGGGGACTGAGGCAGATCCTGGTCACCAGGAACATCATCAGGTGCGCGGGAGATCTTCTTGGTGAAAGTCGTGAGCTTGATGAGGCCGAGCTTCTTGAGGGAGAGCCCACATTTGATGACGCCCTTGTAGTTGCACCTGTGGGTATCGTTCACATGCTTCGTCAGTATCTCGTGGTGGTAGCACTTGAAGCTGCACTCGCTGCAGCTCAGCTCCTCCTGCACCTCCATCTTGACCTCACAGAAATCTTCTGGAGATTTGTCAACATCCATGATGTTGTCGGCGACTGTGGGGTATGTCCCGGTGACATCAGAAATGTCAGAAGCAGCAGAAGCTTTAGATGTTTTTTTCCTTATTTTTGTGTTTCTAGCAGTTTTCCCTTTAATTTTCCTGGCAGAAGTGACTGGAGTGTTGGACGTTGCAAGTGATCCGTTTGCACCGGCGGGCGCCGAAGGCTCGGCAGACGAGGAGGGACAGGAATCAGCCTGGAGAGGGCGTAGCAACATCCACTTGACTTTCTGAGTGTAATGGTCCAGGTGGTCGGGGCCTTCTTGCGGCAACCCTTGGCTGGACTGTCCCGTCGGCTGCTGTATGGCATCATCCTCTGTAAACAAAAACCACTTAATAAAAACATCAACACCAGCCATGATAACAACAGTAACTTGATAACAAGTAAACAAAGTCAAAGAGCAAGCGTTTACACCTCAGTGACACACAGAATAATCATAACCACGCAGAACCAATGATTATGAGACAATTGCAGGAGCCCAATAAGAGATGCTTTAAAGCACAGCCTTGTTACCTGGTCCAGTCAGCGCTGCCAAGCCCTGCTTTACCTGACTAGACTGCTGAACTTTTACTGAGTAATTACAGTTACTGAGGTGAATATTATTAGTCTTACTGAGTAAATGTCGTGTGAAGGCCTTCTACGGACAGCAGCATCGCATCACGACACCATCACCCTCCACCAGCACTTTGCACTCCACCATCACCCTACATCACCATCACTCACCAGCTTCACTCTTGCACTCCACCAGATGCTGTGGGTCGTCCTCCCCACACGGCAGGCCGCCCTCATCGTCCTGGAAGAGTAAAATATTGTAATATTCTTCATAAAGATATTCAGCAAAATATTGGTTCATTACATGATGAACTTCACATGTCTATATTACACATAATTCATGCATCATCACATGATGACATGACATTCATATCATATGCTGTCAGATATTTATCCCCCAGTGAGGTTAAATGACTAAAAATGAAAAAAAAAAAAAAACTAAAAATGAAAATGAAATGACTAGTAACTGAATTTACGAAGTAAGAAAAAGTCAATCTCTAAGAAGTTCGGATGGTTGTTAGACTGCTGACTATTTGAGGAAAAAATGAACAATAAAATAAATAACGAATATCGATGTCCCTACATGTGTTCACAGAAATGGGTAAACTGTGTCCAAATAACGATGCTTATTTTGTCTTAGAGTGGGTCATTCTGACACAGCTTTGCACAAAAACAAAAGCATGTATCAGTGCTGCATTACATGCACCAGCATTACGTGCAGACATTGTCTCCATGTAATGCAGACAATTTTGCACAACATGACCCAATAATTTTTCTAAGTGTAGTTTCTGTAGTATTATAACCAGTGCTGTAGGTTGTCTGCTTCATATTCCATATGCAAATATTCTTAGAACATTGGAACATTGCAGTCAGGTTAACAATGACTGGATAAAAAACAGTGTGAATATTTATCCAATTTCAAATTAAAATTATGATACACAAGAGCTATTATAAAATAATTTCAGAGTAATTTTTTTCTAAAGAACGGAAAAAGGTGAATTAACTGACCTGTGAGCCCGACAACTCCTCCGGCTCCACCTTCACCTCAGGCGGGGGAGAAGCAGGCCGCACCACAGCAACTTTTTTGCTCAGAGGGCAAGGCCTTGAAAAAACTTTGGATATTTTTGGTCCCGGTTTGCCTGTCGCTTTGAATGATTTCCTACAAGACTTTGGTTCTTCTGGTTTACCCACAGTCATTTTTTTCCTCAAGGGGCAAGGTTTTGCCAAAGGGTTAATAAGCCTTTTTGGTCCTTGTGCTTTAGTGCATACAAAAGACTTCCGCCTGGACTTGATACCTGTAGAGTTACAAGCCATTAGCAGGAGCAGTTAAGCTGTTAGCCAAAAATATGCAGATGGAAGCTGACAAAATCAGATGAATCTCTTGATTTCATAAAGTTTCATGAATATCATCAATTACAAGAATTGCATTAACTGAATTTTTAACAAAAACAAAATACATAAACAACAGATGAATATAAAAAATATCTAAACAGTTTCTAGTGGTATTTATTGCCTTCTACTAACATGTAATGGTTTTCTTATAAGTTCAAAACATATCAAAATAAAAATTGATATGAGGAGCACAGCCAAATTTAGTAAAACTAAAAAGCTATGAAAACTTGAAAATGCCTGGGATATTAACTCCTACATCAATGAAATGGACAAGCAAAATTTCTAGATAATGAGTTTATATAATATTACAAATTATTTCTACTGTAACTATAAATGATTTCCAGGAATGATGCCTGGCTTGCCTATCATCATAACACACCAGTGATATATTACTGTACTCCAGTCAATGCCTGTCAAAGGAGACATAATAATAACTTTGGGGCAACACAAAAATCAACATTGTCTTTTATATAATTTAAAAACAATATAAATTTCTGCCCAGTCACATATTACTCAACAGAAAAGTCTCTTACTGTATAGAGGGCAGCAATATAAGAGAAGCATATATACATATTTATTTACTTAGTATTATATGGCAGAATTTGCTTGTTTATACATGTGCGATTGATGACCTGGGGCCATACTTTCAAAAAGTGAACGTAAGTACTTAAGCTCTATTTTCTTGACTATGATTGGTGGATTTTGCTCGAAAGGCAGTCAATGATTGGCTGATGAACTTACGATCTCCAAATTTTTTTTCAAGTATAGGCCCAGAGAATTTGGATTTAAATTATCAGGGAGTGGAACAATTCTTCAGATGATGGCAGATTGAAAGGCATGTTTCAGGAAGTAGATTTTGTTTATTAATAATGTTTTGAATGCAACAAACATTCATTTTCAAGTTAGAAGAATCATTAAATATTGAAATTTTGGTGGTAATACTTGTTTACATACAAGAAAGCAAAGTATTAGTATACTGCTCACCTCTGGTGTTGTGCAGCAAAGGCTGCTGAGGCTCAAGCTGACGCAACATAGCCTGGTATTGATACACTGCTCGTGGGTTGAGTCCGTTCTCCGAGCAGAACCTCCTGTTGATGTCCTTGGCCGTGAGCTGGGACACCAGGAGGGACACGTGCAGCATGGGGTGCTCCTGCATGGCTTTAATTAACACCTGTCCTTTGATGGACATCTTTCTTGTCTGGCTTCTGCACAAAATTTTGCAAAAATTAGACTACAGGTTACACATTTTAAGCTCATACCTTTAGGGACCAGCCTAATAAATGATAGTGGGATAACTGCAAACTTTATACTAAAATATTACGGCATTATAATCATAAGTTATATGTATTGTGAAATTTTTGTGGCAATACTGTTAAGTTTTTCAACAGTTTGCTAGATGAAAAGTCCTCCAGTAGGAAAAGTGCAACATAAAAATGATATAAAAGTTCAGTCTATACTAAAAGTACCATAACATACTAGATTACATAATATAACCATTGTCCATTGGTCAATACATCTGTTTAATAGTTGTGCATTTCACAAGCTATCATTTTTTCGGGGATTGCAAGCACATTTTCAACATAGATTATTTTTTTCTAGTGATAATTTTGTAATGAACTCTTAATTTTTGTTTCCAATACGTTTTTATAGCTTATGCCTTCATTGCCATCAGGAGTTCTTCTTGCAAGTCTGAATAGATTATCATGGTGTCAAAAATTGATGAATTTTTATACAATAATAAATTTGAAAGTCAAGTTTTGGTGGTGCTTGAGAAACTGAAGAAACTGAAGTTAATAATTAGTGTAAGTCAGTTTTTTATCCATGACGACTAATTATTATATTGAGATCAATTGGAGTCAGATCAAGCAGAAAATTGAATTCATTGCAAAAGCAACAGGATTGTGAATGTAGATTGTATATTTAGATCCTGTATTGTAACCAAAGATTCTACATTAATGAAATTTATTTTGAAAATAGCATAAAATGTTCTACTAGGTACCCAAAGTATTTGTGATAATAAAATCAATCATTGCGTTGTCAGCTCAACACATCAAAAGCAGGAATAAGATAGGAGATTGATAAGAAAAGATAAGATATTTACTGCTATGATGAGCACGGTGAACAGGGTCAATAAAAATTTAAATATAGCTTTACAACTAATTCAAGGTTATATATTGATTTTACAATAAAAAACAGTTTCTAATAACTGAATGAAATGCAAAACGCAAATAATTTACGTAAAAAAACACAAAAATGCCTGATAATAGGACAAGTAGGACACAGCATGCAGCAAATATTCAAGTTCTCATAAATGAATAAAGTAAATTCAGGGAAATGAACTAATTTCATGGTAAGATATTCCTCTCAAATCCATTGTGTGCTGAAGCTTGATGCCCTGCATGATTGAAAGTTAAGTAAATCTGACAGTGAAGTGTAATTTCCAATCAGGTCTGATTGTTAGCATTAGCCCTAGATTGAGAAGCCCATTCTGGAAGATTTGGCACACCCCATCAAAAAAAAAATGTCTGTGATTGCAGTTAATTAGAGCTCTTTACAATTTATATGGATCTTGCCTACTATTATTCAAAAATTACTGTAAAATGATAGCTTTTATCTACAATTTTTGGAAAATTTTGCCTCATAAGGACAGATAATCCAATTTGGGATTGAGCTGTTAGATTCCAAATTGCTTGGAAACATATAACTTTAGAGCCTTGTGATTTCTGTATTAACTTAATAATTAGAAAAATGTTAATCTTGGTTATTAATTTATGATGAGCCAAATTCTAATAGGTAAGCCTTATGCTTGTTTAAATATAAAAAGTATGCATAAATGTCCATACTGTGAGTCTGGCCTGGAATATATCTACCTTGTAAGCCAAAACTAGAGCTGCCCTGTCATTTTTAGAGCCATGAGATAGGTAATCATCTTGCCGGCACATTTGGATTCAGGGCTGGAAAAGTCCTATTTTTGTCTGAAATATTGTGGCTCTAATATCATATAATTTCAGTAGGTATGAAATCTCGCGGCACGAATGTCATAAATTTTTGTTTGATTGAAAAATCATGGTTTGCACTTCGCAAACATGTCACTTCATAAAATTTTTCAGCTGGCAAATCCATAAAATCACGGCTCAAAATATTCAATCGCAGCTTGCCAAGTAGATATATTCCATGCCTGTTTGGATTGAAATTATTGCATATGAGAAATAACTTTGAAATTACTGGAAATCTGAAAAGCCACAAGCACACACAGTAACTTGTCAGTAAGGTTTCTGGTACGCCGGAAGAATCAGAATGTAGTGAAGCTTGTCTGGAAATCAGATGCGTTGTGAGGTTGTGTGAGTGTTGCGGTGCATGGATGATGGATGGTAAAGGATATACTATCAAAGTTGCTTGCAGCACTTTCTTATTAAAAATTACCCAGGGACAAATCTTGAAAATGGCCAGTGCACTTTGGGCTAAAAAACCATATCTTGGCAAATTGCAATTTGCAACGCCATGGTCAGGAAGATGTGCCAGGTGCGCGGGAATTTATTTTGTCATTTTAACGACCTGCGCGGTGGGCCGTACTATGTTGGTAAAAAAATGCACCGTGCGCTGTACTTTTAGAAGGCTAAAATAGTTTAAATATGGATGTGCGGCAATGCAAATTACGCAATCACGCTGACCGTACACAAAAAACGTGTATCCGCATTGTGTTGTGGTTGGATATGAGTTAACTAGATTGCTAATGCGTCAACTCAGGTTCTAAGAGTCAGCACAGTTATGAATATTCATTCATAGATCACAATTCAATCAGACATGAATTACAAAACTAAAGAAGGCAACATGGCTTTAGATGTGCCATCGGTGCCTTCTAATGAATGACTGGACTGGTTGCAGCAAGTAGGGTATGAACCTGTATGTCAACAGTACGATCCTGCATGCCAATGTTGGGGCTACATTCCCGACATCCTCCTGGCCGGCAAAATTGACACAATCAATACCGAATAACAATGCGCTTAAATGGACTATACAAATTAGGTCAATACGGCATAATTACAGAGCGTAATTAAACTATGTGATACAAAATATGAATATATATTTGCAAGATAAGTCAATGGTCTGTTGTTTATTTTTGCTTCATTTGAGCAATTATGGTTTCCAAATCTGGGTGCTTTATGCTATGTCATGTGTACTTTGAATGTGCAAAAATTATAACTATCATATGAAAATTGTTATGTAGGTTATCATAGAGCAAATCGCCATAGAGTATCAAGATTGCAGTTCTGCTACCACCCTTCATTGAATTATCCCGCCTTTTTTCTAAAATTCAATAATCTCACTTCCAGCAAAGTTTGCAAAATTCAGTAGCTGCATAAAATACTCTATGCTGTGATGTTTGAGTGCCGGTTGACATGACATCTGTTTGCTTGTTTGATGCTAATTTTGTAAAGGTTGCTTCAGATAAATTAATCATTGCCATTCCTATGTATCACCCTCATTTTAATGTAGCTAACAATATTGAATGGCATTAGTCATTACAAATCTGTACGGTATCTATTAAACTTTTACATTTTGAGATCTGACGGAAGAGGCGAGCGTCCCTAACAATACGAGGATGTATATAAAAACATTAATGATCTAGAAGCCACTATGCAGAGGGTGGATGCAGTGTCGCCAATATACGGATTTTTAAGCCCAAAGCGTCGCCGGCCATTTTAAAGATGCGTCGCCGGGTAATTTTTAATGAAAAGCCATTTACGCTGAGTAATGACGAACTATTTACAAGCCACAAACTTATTTAAAAGGTTGCAGGCACGTGTTACCCCACATAACTAATTTTACCCTAAAAACAGTCCGATTGTACAGCAAGTGTCAACTGAACATGTAATAAAGCAGTCTGACCGCTCTAATGTGACCAAAACTACGCAATCGAAAAAATGTTGTTTATATTTTTTGCGGGAACTCATCGCAACTGATTTCCGGACAAGCTTCGCTGCATCGTAATACAACCAACATACCGGAAACCTTACTTTTTTTCTAAATAGTTGGCCGAAGACTGAGAATTATATTAAATGCAAGAATTTCAATCTAAATGTGTCGGCAAGATCTTCTGAAGGCAAAAATTTGGCTACTGAAGCGTCGCCAAAGATCTTGCTACATAGTGGCAATCAAGAACATATTTTTTTCTAGGGTAATCATACAATTTCTGAATGCAAATTAAGCATATGCATTGCTTCAAAATTTTCACAACCACACGTGGCGCCAGTTCACATACGTCTGGCAACAACAACACTCATAACTCGTTCAAAACTTCACATTCAAAGATCAGATTTAGAAGTTGAGTTCGTTCAATGCTTTCGAAATAGATGCTCTAGTTTGTCATAGCAGAGAGCCAGAGACGTTCATTCCTTTCTAATCCGCATCTGCTATACTCTGGATTTTGTTTTCAATTCAATTCCTAATTTAGAGCAAACTCTTCATTGAGGGATTTTTTTGCAATTGACATATTGATTCGACACCGTGTACAATATTTTAAAGCAAATTTACAGAAGTAAGTTTCATAGCACTTTTTCCACGCATAAGTTTATGAAATCAAAACTAAGTGATAATAACCAAATTAAAAACAAAATTATTCACTCATAATGCCCTCGTGCGAGCATGACCAGGTATTTCTGTTTCTACTTTAATTTTAATAAATGTGCTAAATGATAATTTTTTGCACTTTTTCCCGCTAAGATCTTCAAATCTGAATTGATCTTGACATAAGTAAATACGTATCTATTTATTGACAATATCCTACTGTATGCACTGGAAGACTTTTTACTGTCATGCCAGATTTTTTCATGAAACTTGGCACGTATAACTATTTCATATCCAAACCAATCATGACCTAATTAACATGAAGATATTTATTTACAATACGCTGTTACAAGCATTGTAAGAATTTACTTTTAATTTTAATTTTGTGTCAGCTTCATTTTCGCATGTGTATATATATATATTGTTGAACTTTATTAGGTTGACCCACGAGGATTTCTGTCTTTCAGTTCAGCTTTCTTATTACGTCACGTAGATTGAGATACGTAAACAATCCAGTCATTCCCATGACGGATTGGTTTGATCGCATTTTGGTGATTGGTTAATGCCTGTGACATCACCGAGATCAGTGACATAACAGGCGAACAACAAACTAAATATATATATACCTATTGGACACATTGACAGTATGAGAACGTGTAGCAATATGCAAGGCTAAAGCGTGCTACAGTGTAATGCTAATGTGTGCTATTGTGCTCTGATAATGTACACTAACTTGCTCTGCTAATGTGAGATAACGCGCTATGCTAACATATGTTATGGTAATGTGCCCTACCTACTAACGTATGTTATGATAATGCGCTCTGCTGATGTATGTTATAGTAATGTGCTCTGCTAACACCTGCTACAACGTCTGAGGTAAGTTAATCTAATTGACTATAGTATGCAAAGATATGCTATTCAAATGTTTAATAGGAATTTTAATTTGTCTTTTCTGAAATGATACGAATCATTTTCAATAATTATAATGATAGCAGATACAACAATGTCAGTACAGGAGCTGCATTCTTGGTATATGGTATTTGACAATTGCAACAGGATTCACTAATATAAGGGATTACCAATCCCAGCAACACCAAGCAGGGATGCATGTTGCCATAACAAAAGGTTTCTTAGACTTTATTTGAAAGCAGGAAGGGGTTTGTAATTTCTTAGAATAACCTTAATGATAGAGGTAAAAATAAAACGATTAACTTTATACGTTTATTGTAATGGAGTTACATCTAAAATGGACACGTGGGAGTGTATATATGTATATTTATCATAAAATTACTGATACTAAATCACATATATTCTACAAATAATATCTATAAAGGAACCTCATGTCTTAAAACACAACCCCAAATAATCATTGTTCAATTTTTGTCAAAATACGATTCTTCTCTGCTCATTTTATGCTCAAAATTGGTTTTCAAAGAAACTAAGGCGCTCGCTCCCACTTACGTCTCGGACATTGTCCAAGACGTCTCTACTGGATGTAAATATAAAAAGGCCTGATAAATTTCATACACATTCATTTAACAATATCTTCGATATCAGTTATGAAATTTCAAGACGCCAAAGATTACAGCAACCAATCTAAATGAGCTGTGCCGTTGTTTGCATATCATTAGTCTTTTGTGTCCGTAAGTTATGTATGACCATGATAGCAAATTTGACCTCAACTAAATGAGTGTCAATTTCGTAAGTAATATAGTAAGCTATTTTATGATTAACAAGCCTGTATCTAGTTTATAGTTTAGACAAAATTTATAAGGTTGTCTGTAAAAATTGTCTTGTCATCTGAAAATAATTGCTAAAATTTGAGATAACCGAAATTTGATCAAACTCATTTACCTTAATATAGTGACTGAATCCCAATCTAACATGTAACAGCTGGTATTCCTTGGAACGGGGGTATTGTTTACTTCTTGATCTCGTTGTGGCAACAGCAATCGGAAGCCATTGCGGTGACTATTGTGAACCTGTGATTATGTGTGATACAAAACATTAATCAAATCAAAAGTAAAACATTCAAACATAACAATTTGAAAATACTTAATACATGCCATATCGGGCCCAGTGTAGTAAAATAACAAAAAGTGAATGTGAATTATGAAGTTATGAACGCATCTAAAAATGAGTCGGGCAAAAAATTTGTTTGCCACCATGTCTTGCTATATTCATCCACTCTCTGCACAGTGGTCTAGAAGCAGGCTTCAAAAAAAACATTTCAATATGGCTCTAATTCATAGTGACAAACCAGAGATTTTTTAGAATCAGTTCATTTTTAACTTCCTCATTTACCTAAGATTTAAACCAATTTCTTATGTATGATAACTTGATAAGGCTGGTATCCAGGATACTTTACTGGTCTACTTATGGGACTCAAAAATGAACTTGAGGGAGAGTCTAAAAAACTCTGCTTTGCCACTATGCTCTAATTAAATAAAGATCATTACTTGTATATAATAAACATGAAGTTTCCCTATTAAAAAGTTATATTTTGTTGGTCATCAAAGATCAAAGTTTATATCAAATTATCAACTACGCAAGTCAAACTAACAATAATTCAAGTGTAAGACATGTCTGGGTTACTTCTGACTCTTCTGCTTATCGGAGATGGAAAGTATGGTAATCGTAAACTGCGGCTATTATACATACGAAATGTACACAGACAGACAGTGTTCAATGTTGCCATATGACTTTGGAGAAAATTTCTTCTAAAATAAAGTTCTAGATTTCGCATTCACCAAATTTCCGTATCAAGAAAAATCATATTCTATTGAAAGATAATTAAAGGCATACTGTACTGACTACTGAGTATAACGTCTGTTCCTCCACAAGCTGCTCTTGCATGGCAGCGCGACGTAAAATTGATGGCCGAGATTGCGCGAACACGTGCACCGTGCACGAAGAGAAACAATTTTGATTACATTGCGGATTGCGCCAACTGTGCGCAGCAATGGCTTAAAAAAGTAAAAATGTGTGGGAAAATTCTGCAAAAACAAACATCATCCTGAGTGTGGTATGCAATGCTGCTTGCAAGTTGCACCCTCTGCACCCTGTGAGAAGGGTGATGCCAAATGAAATCATCATGAAATTCTAAAATTCCACCCTTACCACTACCAGAATGGTAGAACCTGATGCCAGTTAGATTAATATTTGATAATTAATTGATTTAGTTTAATGACTAATAAATGACGAATTAAAAATAAAATTATGAATTAATGATAGGCCTACCTTCCTGACCTGAGCTACTACCTAATACTAATAGCATTAGGTACCATTAGGTACTAGTATTAGGCTAATACCTTAAGGCTATACCGCTATAGAATATAGATTAAATAAGAAAGAATAAATCGTAGGTGTCTTTCTCGTGTCAGATTCCATGTTAGTATGTAATAATCACCATTGGCGTTTGCCCTACGGCGACAAGGCTACAACTCAGTGGCATGGCACCGTTCACTACCATTTGCAAATTGCCACCAGAACAAGTGACAACAAACAACCCGGATTCCACCTGAAGAGTTAAAGTAATTCTCATCCGTCGTCACAACATCATTTTGCCAAGATTAAAGTAACTTTGGGAATATTGCCTGAAACGTTCATTTTACCTCGTTTTTTGACGGATATCTGAATGACAATTATAAAAATTTCCCGATGATGACGAATATTTTGCGATTTCGTAGTAATGTACGCAGCGAGCAGAAAGCCCACGCAGAATTGTCGGACTACAATCCGGAAGCAGACGTCCACTGCTTTTCCGCTCATAGTTATTCGAAATAATACGAATTACAAAATTGATTTTATTATATCGTTATTGAAGTGAAATGAGATATATTCTTCAACTATGTATATAAAAAATAATTTTTACTTCACGAGGTACTCAAGTTTTGAAGAGCGATTATAATTTTAAAGGCTACATAGAGTCTAACTCTAGTACATCGTTTGGGTGAAAATTGGACACTGCTTGCCGCTCACTTTCACAATCCTGGTGCCGGGTCCCTCTAAAGCTTGAGCAATTTCACAGCGAACCCTGACAGGTCTCACGTACTTGTCACTACCGAGAATCAAAAATAGAATTCCCTAATTTGATGCCAAAGTTTCGTCATTTGAAGACGTTCAAATCTGTTCAGTATTTTAGAAGAAATCTCGTGTACACTGCAAATTTCTGCACGTTTCGTCATATAACTCATGAATGAAGGCGAAATCAAAAAATATTGTCACGAGCTTGACATAACCGTCAGGCCATAATGAATACGTGTACGTTACCAAGTTTCATCGAGCTACGTTCAGTACTTTGGGAGATATTCGATGTACACTGAATCAGGAGCCCGGCCGCGTGACCGGCCGCGGGTCCGGCCGTAAATTCGTCCGAGACGTCATTTGAAGCATGAACTGATTAGCAAGTTGCTATCTATAGACTATATACCCCTGCAATTTTTTTCTACAGCAAACCGGGATCAATTATCCGACCTTGTGAAGAACTGTAAGAAATATGGGTACGCAGCCGTGCAACATCAAATTTGTGCACCAATCAGCCTTGAAAGGAACGCCTAGCATATATCCGGATGACCACCAATCAGCCGTGGATTAAGCTATCCGACGGTAACTAGCCCGTGTCATCATCTTGCTTTACATACAGTATTAGGAGCTTAACGCCACCATATTCTGAAGCGAATAGCCCAGAGAATAATGGTTGTCCACCACTGAACGTTGCATCGAATCGGCACTTCATACCCTGACTTTAGCTCGAACTGTAACTTGTGGGCAACGGACTGCGACCAACCAGCCCAGCCCGCCAGTCGAACTGCATGCAACCTGCCGTGCACCACCAGACCGTCACTTTTAGCTCACAACATTGGGGTTAGGTTTCAAAAAGCATAGTTCCGTTCCAAAATCAATCGTCCTTCGACGAGCGACTTCCACAGCTTCGCAAAATTACGTAACTTTTAGCTCACAGCAGCTGAGTTTAGGTTGCAGATAGCATAGTTCTATTACAAAAATTTATCGTCGTACGACGCGTGGCCGTTCGACCGTAGGCTGATTCGACACACGGGACAGATACGGACGGCTCCGGCGCGCTTCGTCCGGGTGGTGTAAAATTTTTTCGCGTATTGGCAGACGACGCTGGGCCATACGACGTCAGGCTATTTTCCTGTTGGCTGATTGGTCCAATTCAATGGATGTGATCTGTCTGGTGGCGTGCGGCCCCTGCACCTCTCCTTCCCCTGCACTTCTCCTCCCCCTGCACCTCTCCTTTGCGTTTGAGTCCGCAGGCGAGTTCGCAGGCGGGTCCGGAAAGTGTCTATTCGGCTATACAATGGGGGAATAAAATTAGCTCAATTCCATATCCGTATCATATTATGCCAAGTCAGCTCAAGTATATGTAAACTTCAGTTAAGATCATCAAATTTACTGCTATATCATTATATAATATAACTAACTGTTATATAGAAACAACTGAACTGTAATATAATTCAATGGCGGGCTGCATTGTTGCGAGAAGTCAAGGTTCGCAGGAATCAAGTGTCGGCAGAACTAACAGGGTGGGGGGCAGGGAGGCCCAGTGGCTGCAGTTCAGAATACCAGAATCGGAGCAGAAAGTTGTGGGTTCGATTCCAGCTACCTGTGACACTTCTGGTCAAATCGGCGAGGTGGCCGGGCTGTAAAGCTCAGCAGTAATGGAACAGTAAATTGCATGTTCGAGACCCATTACAAGCTGTGCAAATTCTGCGATGATGACAATCGATGACAAGTCTAACATACTAGTCAACGCTGACACCGCTACACTGTTCTAACGCAGTACAAGACATTCAAAGGTCGCTGTTTCCCCCTGGTCGTCAGCGGCTACACCATCTTGTTTATCTATAAACTTGTTCAGGATGAACATTACAACCGGGTCGACCGTTAGAACAATCGTTTAGTTGCTAGTCTTCAATATTTCGACAAAGCAATCGGTTATACATTACGAAGATAGTGATGTTCGTTAATAAATTATTGAAACCCTATTTAAGGAAAATATTAATATTATACTATCTATTTTATATAGAATATTTTAGCAGCGAGAGTCGGTGACTTTATTGTCTGTGGCGACAATCGAAAATGACAATTGATTGATGCTGTACACAGCAACGGTATCCTAGAGATCCTTTACCTGCTGAAGAGTCATCTAGTAACTGGTTCTCCCATAAAAAGCAGAGCGGTTAAGCGGAGACAAATCAGATATACATATAAAACAGATAGGTTAAGTGGAGACGAACCATATATTCAGATAAATCAAGTGGAGACAAACCATATATTCATATAAAACAGATGGGTTAAGTGGAGACAAACCATATTCATATAAAGCAGGTAAGTTGAGACACAACAATGACAACATATATACATTAAAAAATAAATGGTTCAATTGGAGATAAATCAATTTGCAGTGCTAATGATGGCCTGAGTAAGCGTGGGAGCGATATCCTGCGATAAATGCATTACATGCCAATAGACTCGTACGAGTCACAAAAATAGAGATACTGGAACAATGCATCTGGAAATCTGGATGAAAGACCAAGGAAACGGAATCAACCGTTCTCATTTGATAAATATTAATCCTTATCCTTTCATAAAATTGAATTAAACCCAACTGTGTATTTTGCAATGACCTGTGCAAGAATAAATCTTGTGTAAAAAAATTTTTTCGTGCGAAATGTTTGTTAGTTTTTGTAATGTTTATCACTATTCATATTTAATATGACCAATGTTATAGCATTTTATGTGATGGTAACTCAAAAATATTCACTAAACGAAATCGTAACGGATTTTAATTCGTTTTCATACAGCACTGTACTAAATTTCTTAAATGTCAGCTAATAATAAGCCATTCGAATTGACCAATGAGTTTACTTAGCTTATGACTAAGTTCCCCGGGATTAAAATGTTTAGTTAAGCTTTACAAGACTAAACAGTGAACGCATCGCTCCACTCTAAACTTACCTCAGTTATCCATTGCAAGCTGCAATGGACTGGTTCTTTTTTAATGTGATTCATAAATATTAAAGGGAGACAAACCTATTTTCGTGGGAGTTGATGACGGAAAAAATAAAATTAAATGTTATCATGTATTACAGTAGAGGCCAAAGGCAAAGGGTTATATATATTTTCTGATAAATAATATTGTGTTCCATTTTACTCCATAAGCCAAAACTGTGCATAAATATAATTATTTTCATTTCTTAGTTAATTAATTTTATCGAAAGCTTCAAGCTATAAGGGATCCCGAACTCCAATCATTAATTATAGCTGATTAAAAGACCTACGAATAATGGAAAAATTTTTGTTGTGAGAAGAAATTACCAAGAGAGAGTCATGTATTGGGGGGTAGGTGACGTATGATAATTACTACAATTAATAGGGTAATTGGTAATAATACACCGCGTTGAATTATAACCTACGCATCTTGTTTGTGTTCTAGACATTGAGCTAATCACTCGTGAATTCTTGCGTTATGTGGCTTGTTATTAAGTGGGGAACTTGCTCTCAGTGAAACTAAGAATATTGCCCCACATAAAAAGTAATCCATTAACCATATTTTGTTCAAGCCCAGATAGATGTCTTCATAAATTCTGTTAATGTCCGGTGTCAATCAGGCGTATCATTCTAATTACACTTTAGGATTAGATCATCTGTAATTAAGACGTAATATTCACTAGACGTGGTAGAGATTGATGGAAAAGTACTAGACAGCTATGATGACGGTCGTCATCATAGCCTATATCTCTAATATAACTCTCATGTATTGCTACCCCGTATCAAGATAAGTTCTCTAGACAGATGGTGTCTTACTTATCCCTCGCGCATTCAGTCAACGAATCCCTGTCCCTAGGTCCAGATAGAAATATCTAATAAGTCACGGGGCGCATAACCTTGCCTCCTAACATTAACAAAGTTTTGGCTCATAAATTGCATAATTGTTTGAGCTCATCGTAGCATTAGGAAGAAAGGTTTTATTGAAGTCAACTTTTCAAGAAAATAAAGGCCCCCGAATAATAAATAAATAGAATAAAGAATAATAAACGCCCCAAATAAATCAGAGGCGTCAGTATGTGCAGGCCGGGCGCAGTTATGCGTTGCTGTTGAACAGCGCAGCCTCGCGTAGCTGTGATATACCGACCGAGCTTGAGGCGGCAAGCAAGCTTCTTTGTTTGTTGGATTGATTTGTAGTAACTGTTCTTTATTCATGACTGGTCCATTGAATAATGAATATATTATGATAACTGGTATACTAATTTACTAATTTAGATTTTCTAAATATAATAATATATGGCATAAGTTAATATAAAATAATATAATATAATATGATATAATATAATATAATATTCAAGTCCGGCCGTAAATTCGCCCGAGACGTCCTAGGTTTCTAGTGCTGAAACAGTTAAAACAGCTGAAAAACACAGTGGTTCACTAAATGGGGTTATATTTGTGAAATACACATTTGTGTTTAGTCTTTCTCTTTTAAAATTGCAGCGTACTAAATTTCAAGAAAGAGGCGTATGTCTGTGGGGGGCGCTAGAAATTTACTAGGGAGCCAAAGGGGGCGCCAGCCTGAAAAAGTTTGGAAACCACTGGTGTACATGATTCTGACGTTAAATGTTACATCG
Source organism: Hyalella azteca (assembly GCF_000764305.2). Taxonomy (NCBI): domain Eukaryota; kingdom Metazoa; phylum Arthropoda; class Malacostraca; order Amphipoda; family Hyalellidae; genus Hyalella; species Hyalella azteca. Next base: position 19,644 of record NW_025944664.1, on the reverse strand, counting down.
TGTACATGATACTGACGTTAAATGTTACATCGTGTACATGGTACTGACATTATATGTTACATCGTGTACATGATACTGACGTTAAATGTTACATCGTGTACATGGTACTGACATTAATGTTACATCGTGTACATGGCACTGACATTATATGTTACATCGTGTACATGATTCTGACGTTAAATGTTACATCGTGTACATGGTACTGACGCTAAACGTTACACGTATATGGATGGTAATGACGTTAAACTATTAAACGCTATTTTATACGTGCCAAGAAAATAATGAATGGGACTAAGACCCTCATTAGTATAACGTGTTATTGCTTACAACTAGTATTTCCATTAGTGGTATATACGCCATGTAACGTGTAGAATGGCAGGCAGGAAGATCAAAAATGTTTTGAACACAAAGAGAGAACTCGTTCATAACCCTTAACGTTGTCCTCATATCGATTTTCAAGAGAAAAATTTTCCAGCCAAACTTTCAAAAAACACAGGAGGCAGGATCGAAGCAAGATTTTGTAGTGTAACTAATATTTCTAGTACCGTTTACTTCACAAAACGTGTATTGCTCGTAACGAGTAATTATTAGCTTGTACGTCATGTAACGTGTTTTCTAACTAATATCTCTAGTCACGTTTACCCCACATAACGTATATTGCTCGTAACGAGGATCTTATTCGCGTGTAGCTCCATTGAACGTGTAGTAGTAATTAATTTCATGTCGGCCTTTTCTCACACTCCTCTCCCGGGCAGTAGACTCTGCATTACCTCATTCACATTCATAACCGTGAACCATAATTACTATGATAATTTACCGTTCACTGTTGTAGTCCGGAGAAGTAATGGTTCAGAAAACATGCCTACGGACGGTGGTGGTGTCCCACATTATTTTCAGCAGGTAACGCGGGCTCGGTTTAGTCCGCCGCTGACGACCAAACAGCAACAGCGCTACATAACTGCGCCTGGCGGGAGCGACTACCAAACATCCTGCCACGGTATTTTTATGTTAGGTCCTACACACCTACAACGATCATTTACGGTAAATTTATTTTCTTGATTCGATTCTGTGTAAATGACCTGTATCATGCTACATGTCATTAACACATAATGATACATGATGTATCATGTATCATTATGTGTTAATGACATGTATCCTTAGTTAACTCGTTGTTGTAGGTAGCTGGTACTTCAATAATTTGAAATTACTGTACAAAATGTGTTTAACTCTTACTAAGAAGACGTTTCCGTTTACATGCACCGATATCAGCCGCTAAAGAAATTTTATCTTAAAGAGCTAAACTACGAGGAAAATTTGCGCGGTGGGATAAGGCGAACAATTTGAAACTTTATCACATGGCATTCTATGAGTTCGGAACACATACGACAAAGCGGAACTTGCACGCAAGGTAAACAAAAGAAAACGTAGTTTATGTAGCATATATCTTCAATTTCAAATGAAGCCCAATAAATGTGTGCGGTACGGAACGCTAGCAATCAATCGACGAGCAGTAGGTGCACTGAATAACTCATTTACGTTCAATTTGTAATTAAATTTGTCAAAGAACAACATGAAGATCAATTGACAAATTGAGCGTGCATGAATGACGTGGTTCCTAACGACGACCCCAACACAGCAGCTGAACTGACTTGGCTGTTGGACCGCAGCAACAGCGCCGCATAAAATGCGGCCTGACACCTTGTGTTGAGAGAACGGAATTTTTGAAAACGAACGTTTACATTACATTCGAAATTACTCAGTTGTTTTCATATTTCTATGTTGCATATTTTAGAATTGAATTTGAAGAACACTATTATGAGTTTTGCGAATAACAAAGGAAACAACGGCTAAACAATGTTTATCATTTCGAAGAAAGATTTGATTGTAAAGGAAGCAAAGGTAATTAATACCTAAGTTCACATGGAACAACAGAGGGAACAGCGCCTCATAGCTGAGCCCAACAAAAGACAACAAACAAATGAATGAATAAGTCATTAGATTTCTGGCTTGCACAGTGATTGATTTAAAATTCCATCGGTAAAATATGTAAACTGCGAACATTTTCTTCTGATTTCAGGACCTCTTACTTTATTTTTCGTTGAGGTCACTATGAGGTGGAGGCTTTTAATGAACTTGGTTGGAGGCTCGACGATCGAAGCCACCAACCAAAAGCAGCAGTTGAATTTGAATCATGTAAAATGACTTGAATATCAATATGCTACCTACTGCTATTCATACGTAGAGGGTTACAACTTCCAACTTTATGAGTCATTCAAGATGAAGAACCTCCAATTTAATATTGCTTGCCTTCGAATAGATTTCCTTTCGAAAAACAATGATTGAATAGGATAAATATTTTATTTATCAATCACTTTGCGGCTGCTCGTTAATATGGTTAGAGATGTTTCAATTAGTCTGAATTAGAAGGTAAGAAGAAATAAACACCTTCATTAAATTTGCTCACTGTCATATCCATATCATATTATGTAAAGGAATTGAATAATTGAATAGATAAATGATGGGAAATAAATAATAAGTATTTATTTATTTCAATGAGTTGAGTTCTGGCAGTGATCGGGGACGCACGTAGTGTTTGCGGGTCCCAACTTTCTCACTTCTTACTATGCCGGTTTGACTTATCTCGCGAATTTTGTACCGAAACGATTTCAGTGAAAGGTTCAATGTTAGTGCAGTTCAATCAAAATTGTGCTTAGCTTCTTCAAACTATCGCCAGTCATGAAAAGATCCGGTCAAATGACACGAGTTTAGATCTATGAACAAGGCACGAAATAGAAAAGAATCGGCGACAGGCCACATCAGGCCTACACTTCAGAGCCGACATCACTATGTTATGTTATGTTAATAGGTGCAATTTTTCTTCTAACTGTTGATTTTTCAAAAATAATATAGTCATGCCACTTATTTAGTGGAATAAATGGTAAAAAACGATTTGAGGTCAAGCTCAAGTATATGTGAAATTCAGGTGAGATGATAAAATTTGCCTTTCAGTAATCGAATAATAAATTAAGTTAGAATTGATAAATCACATGCTACTACGAGTGTGCAATATATTGATAGCCATGCTATATGATTTTTGCGCAATCTACAGAATATACTGTAGGAACGCTGCTTGGTAAATAAGAACCACACATGCTGCGATTGAAACGACAACATGATGAAAGCCTGGCACAAAGTCCACTAAAAACTGCCATCCTCAGCGAATAAATGAATTCTGAAGTCATTAAACGACCTTAAAATGTTAGCTGTTTGCTGTTTCATTGATGTAGTTTAGAATCAATCGCTCATTATTCTAGGATTTAATTCTACATTCATTTTTTGTCAGGTGTTGCTGGCTGGTGGCAGGTATGAAGCGCTGTTGCCAGTTGTGTTCCATGTTACCCGCTCTGAGCAGAAGACTGGCAAAATAAAATTTGTTTTTTTTTTTGACTGATTTAAGAATTTATTTGGGCGGTGGTGTTTCACCGTTTAAGGTAACCATCGTAGTGATGGTAATGTTTCTCATAGAAGATTTTTCGGAATGAACGAATATTGAATGCTATAAATCCTATAATATACCAAAATCGTAATATTTAATTTTCAAGGCAGCAACACACCTGTAAAGTATGTATATATAGGTTAGGTTAGGATAAACATGTTGGGCACAAGATCGGTCGTGTTATGAGTCGCTGCTGCTCAGTGTGGCAGCAACGCTTGTTCTTCTCCTGTAGTTCACTTCACAATCGGCATCATTACACTTATTTTTGGATGCTCTCTTAGCTGGTCTTTTTTACCAAAGTTTCATTCAGTTTGTCTGTCGTAAAATTGTTTGAATAAAAACAAGGAAATTATAATTTATAACCCAAATCGGTATCAGATAGAGGACAACAAAATTCCGAATCAAACCAATCTTATGAAGAAGAGATTTCGGAGAAATTAAAACAGAAAAGCAAGCAATATAATTATATGAGTGATTTTAGTCAATTATCATTTAAAATTTATTTTTGTAGGTGGACAATTTGTAACTTAGATTTCGGCAAGGATTAGTGGACGTTATACGAGTTGAGAATAACGTTGGGACTTTTAGAAGGAAGTAACTCTTACTGCTCGTCTTCTATCAACAACAGAAACGATAATTGAGGTATAAATAGGTAATGATTTAATATGTAAGGCATTGCTGTTTTATACATGACAATTCATATTCATATAATCAGTTTATTACACTGATATTTTAGCGCAGGGTGTAAAATGAATTAATTAGTAATAATCATTAACCTCAGGTGGCGCTCAGTATGCACTGAACTTCCTATTATTATTATCTGGCTGTTTTTACATCGCAGGTCGATTATTTTATTTATTTTAAGAGGTACACAAATTCTGCCCTCTGCGGTGAAAGTGTTTTCAGCGCATTTTCTCATTTATGGAAAAAATGCACTATTGTGCTCGCCATGTCCGTCTGTCAGTCTGTCCGTCCGTCCGTGACCTCATTTTCGTCGACGAGAAAATGCGCTCTCTGTCACTCACTGCTGTGAGTACTGAGTTATATTTTTTTCTTGTGTATGAAATGTGCTTGCTACATGTCGCTTATTTCAACATAAACATAGTTTTGTAGCGCGATCCGCTACAATATAGCCATCGAAATAGAACATGCCATTAGTTCCTTATTGTTTTCAAACATTTATTCGACAAGCTGAAACAAATACATTGCTTCAAAAGCTAAGGCAAACTTCACATGAATATAAGATGCTAGTTAAACGCGATATTTTTATTATGTATTCAAGTTTATAATAATATAAATAACACCCACCATAGGGAGGAAGGGAAGGAGGCAATCACAGCTGAATAACAAGGCTTTGCAGTCGGAGCGCAGCAGCAGCGTCGCATAAACTGCGGTGGCCCGTTACACCTTATGTGGATATACCTGAAAATCGAGAACTAACCTAGCCACTGAATTACAATATTACTTTATTGTTACTTCATAGCTCTATTTTACAGCAACGTTGAAGTGAATTAGAGGAACATTAATTACTCAGAGGCTTACGTCAAGCAGTCATATTAAAAAATACCTAATTAAAATTTGGTAGGAATAAGAATGATGTGGAAAAGAAGCACGGCGTCCGACTTTCCGTCCGTTCATAAAGAATACGATCAACAGCGCTGCATAACTGCGACCAACAAACAATGGCAAATAAAAATGAATGCAGCATTAGATTAATAGCTTATTAGCTTGAAAATACCTAAATAGATTTAAATATTCACCAACAGTGAAACTCCCTTGCTGATTTATTAATTTATGACTTTATTTTGAGATGAGGTGGATGTTGTCTGAGAAACTTGGTTGGAACGCAGCCGCCTAAGCGGCCTAACCCACAAAGGGCAGTTTGAGCGAGCGCTTTATTGTCTTTACAGACATCTTCTTACCTACGTTTTGTTCGTAAATTTCATTTGATTATTGTTACGTGAATTTCAATATATTTTACTTACTCCAATACGTACATGGGAGGTCTAGAGTTAAATTAATACCTGACTATCATCTCGGTATCAATATCATGAGTGATTGATCATTTAGCATAAATTCTCAATATAGATTAGTTTACCATATAATATTTTCTTTGTCAAATTACATAGAAGCAATGGGATAACTGATTCATTAACGAATACTGGCTTTACCTCTGACCGCGCTGTGATTATCCAGGTGATATAACAATAGAAGTAATTCTTCTTCCCTAATAATCCATCAACATAAATCTAAATTGGTTATCATCGGTGCTATTCTGCAGGCATCCGTGTTGCGAATGTGTTGCGTAAATGAGACCAGATTTCTTGCCCACACAACACAACTTGACTAGATACTTTAGATGATTAGACGCGCTGAACGCGAAAAAATGATAGGTTCCGAGTTCATCACGAAACTTCACAGTGAGTGGCCATTACTATGAAATTCATGAAAAATTGATGGAAATTAATCAATATCTAATATTTGGAGGTACTCTTAGAAAATAGATGCATTTAAATTTCAGGATACTGGCCGTTTGTTTGATCATTGTTCGCTGCAACAGTTGTAACTACAAAGTGCGACGTGACAAACAGGTTATTGATAATAAAAATATCAACGGGTGTTCTTATATTACTGAAGCCCTTTTTAATTAAAAATATATTGCCCTATCAAAATTTCTGATGAGTATTTAGCAACAAAGGCCGTTGTCTTCAGCGTCTATGGCGAACTCCTGAACTTACAACTGGTGAACCACAGCGTAGGCAAGCTCGGTACCAAACTACGGCATCGATTTCACCATATTTTTATTCATATGAGAAACTGTTATTATGATCATACATATCTGATAATGTTGTTTTATTCTTCATAGTTTTGCTCTTAATTTATATTCTTCTATTTTTCGTTGACTTCTTGAAACCGAATGTGATTGATGTAACAATATGTTATTATAGCACAGTACATTCGAATGCAATGCCATGAATCTTCAACCAATAACATTTACACAATCATCTTTCTAACGAGATAATTTTGTTAATAAAGAAAGCAAACCAAATAACCGTCTCTGTCGCTGTGGGCAGATGGCAGCTCTGAGACGCTGTTGTGGCGTGTTCCCCCTTGGCATGAATGCCCGTGCCTGCTTGGCAATAGATTATTATTTGTTCCTCCCTTCTTCCTCTTTTCATAATAAACAACAAAAACGAAAATTATGGTCAATCATGGATGATTAAAAATATTATTTTTAAAATAAATTCTTTACTGTATAATAAAGAGCTTTCTAACTAGGGTAGATAATTTAGACAAATTTTCGCATGTTTTTTGACAAATTTTGACATGTTGTACTACTAACTTGGATTCTTTATATAAAATAGAGGGTTATTTCTTGAAATTGCTGCGTCTCGTGGATGAAAGAGAAGGCAGACACACTGCAGAAATTCGAATTCTGACGACCGATTATTGGCTGATTTTAATACAAAGAGATTCATCAAACTTACTTACTTGAAAACCGGTTTTGTCTCACACTTGTAGACCGGTCTTGTCTCACACTTGTAGACCGGTCTTGTCTCACACTTGTAGACCGGTCTTGTCTCACACTTGTAGACCAGTTTTGTCTCACACATGTAGACCGGTTTTGTCTCACACTTGTAGACCGGTTTTGTCTCACACTTGTAGACCGGTTTTGTCTCACACTTGTAGACCGGTTTTGTCTCACACTTGTAGACCGGTCTTGTCTCACACTTGTAGACCGGTTTTGTCTCACACTTGTAGACCGGTCTTGTCTCACACTTGTAGACCTGTCTCTTATACACATCTAGATGTGTATAAGAGACAGATGAAGAGCAGTGCAGTAGAGGTGTAGCT